>NC_080682.1:98108481-98413912 GCF_030445035.2 Dasypus novemcinctus | reverse complement strand
CTTTATATTCACATATATATGCATACACATACATTAAAAACCTTATGAAGAAGGTGCCATTTTTATCACCCTTTTACATCTGAAAATCTCTCTCCTAGATGTGAATTATCACATATTGCATCTTCCTTAAGGATTTTAGCTCTCTTGACTCATTTTATCCTCTCCTGGCTTGTTCTTATCTCAGTTCATCATGCCATCAGTAACCTGGGCTTTCTTTTCCTTAACCCCCTCTCTCCTGAAGATCTTGTCCTCTTTCCTGATGCAGGTAGTATCTCCCAAGCCAAAATCTATGTTTTATCATTAATATTATTTTCAATACCTCTATAATCTCAAGTTTAAGTCACCATTCTCCAACTACTATCTCATGATTTTGTAGTTTTTCCCCTCCAGTACGGAAACTTCAACAATACATTGTGATCCATCATCTCCTACAAATCATTTCTCCCTAATATACCCAGCATAATGTCCAAGGTCAGACAACACCTGTGGCTGCATTCCTTTATTTCCTCTCTCATGTGATGATACAATTATAGATACAGACATGTCTAATTACTTTATCCTGAATGTGCACATGAGAATTCATCAAAGGAAGTGTAAAGACATATTTATTACTGTCCCTTAACTTCCTCACAGTAAATAATTAATGTATTAGCCATACTTTTACTATCCCCTAACGTAGGGAGATGTAATGAGAGCCAAGCTACTTGTTATATGCAAGCAGCTGGATAACCCAGAGAAGAGAAGAAGAATTATTTTTCTCTACTTACAAAGGAAAGAGTTGAGAAATCTCTCCTCCACCAACACTGCCAGCACTAAAAGAGCTTCTTCCTTATTTCAGCCCTTAAGTGTATAACTATAATTTCCCCATGATCTGTATAACCCATTTTCTCCTTTTCTCTAAACTTTTTATATTTTATTTAATATATATTTTATATATATGTCCAATTTTTGGACCTCATTCCTCCTTAAAATGTAAATACACAGGACAATAGCTGCTTCATTCCTCTTCGCATCTTGGGAACTGAATCTAGAGCCTACTTCTGGCTATAACTTTCATCATTTGGGAAGATTATAGAGGTGTGTCATTATTCTTGCAGATCAGAGTAATTAATTAGGTAAGTGGCTATATATTTAATTCTCATGAAATGTAAAAGGAAATTGGAGGCTATAATTTTTTGCTCAAATACTGGAGAAATTCAGGGTAATTTTATTTCCCCCAAGTACCCACTTACAAAAACAAACAAACCAAAACAAAACAAAAAACCTTGTCTCAATTCTATTCACTGACCCTTTGACTAGTACCAGTATGACTACACTGGTACTAGAGAACAAGCCTGGGGAATAAACAATTACAATCAGAATAACTCATTTCACTTTAAATATACAATCATTATATCAATATATCAAGTGAGTCTTTCAATCTGCCCATAATCCAGCAGTACATTTGTTTTTCTTGCAGTCACCTCAAAAATTATTTCATAGGTTCTCTTAACCCAAACCTTTGTCAGCTCTTCTCCCACACTTAGATGATAATCTTGTTTCATATTTCACTGAAAGAAAAAAACAGAATATTCCATCACCACATCTACCCATCTATTGCCTCTGAACTCATTTATCCCTGCTGCTTTCCTGTCTCCAAATAAAAGTTAAATTTCATTCTGACTTCTTTCAAAAAGCATAATCTATTGAAGGACCATTCACATTGTAGCCTGTATCATTATTTTATCCTTTCTTATTGCTGAGTAATGATTCATTTTATGCATATACCAAATTTTGTTTTTCTCTTCAATCACTAATGGATATTTAGGTTATTTCTACCTTTTATTTCTATTGTGAATAGTGCTGCTATGATCATGTGTGTACCAGTATTCATTCTCTTGAGATCAGATCTAGGAGTACAACTGATGGGTCATACGACAATTCTATTCGTCTTTTGACGAACTGCTGTACTGTTTTCCCAGTTGCTGCTCCGTTTTATATCCCACTAACAATATATAATGGGTCCAATTACTACAAATCTTTGCTAATACTTGTAAATTTGTTTTTTAGTCATTTTAAGTTTTTTATTGTGTATAAGATGGTAGTTCATTATGGTTTTGAATTGCATTCCCCCAATGTCTAACGATAACAAGCATTTTTCATATGCTTGTTGGTTATTTGTATATCTTCTTTTTGAACATTTGTTTCTTTTGATGAATGCTTGTATATCACTAATTTTTCTTTTTCTTTTACTTGCAATATCTCCATATGCATTTTATGACTACTCAGAATGGTATATGGTTACTATCTCAACCAGATCCTTTTGCATAGATGTCTACATTCAAAGTGATGATTCATTAATTTGGAGCATAGATGTCTACATTCAAAGTGATGATTCATTAGTTTGGAGCATAGATGTCTACATTCAAAGTGATGATTCATTAGTTTGGAGCATAGATGTCTACATTCAAAGTGATGATTCATTAGTTTGGATTTCATTCTAACATTTATTTTTTGTTTTGAGTTCTATGGTTATAATCCTCTTTCTCTACACATTTTCTAGGTGAGTACTTTTATCAAGTTTTCTTCTATTGATTAATTCTATTTTCTGATATTTATTAGTGGGTTCCCTAAAAATTAAACCTGCTAAAACCCAGTCACAGAAATTGAATTAAGACTTCAGAAGCCATTCATGAAAAATTAGAATTCATTTGTACAAGGTAGTAAAGATGATGCTTTCTGGCTTTTGTTTAAGACAACACTTTTAATGGTTTTACAAAGAAGTGTTTTAGACTAGCATGAATTCCAGAATTCAGGCAAAAATTTTTCACAAAAAGAGAAGTTTCCTTTTTTCCTCAAAAAGTTAAGATGGCATTGGAATTTAGTGAAAAGAAATTGAGATGAGAGATATGTTTAAAAATAGTAGATCCCCTAACTTGTGAACAAGGGTTTGGTAGAGATTCCTTATTTCAGAAAGATGGTTACTGTTTATTTTGAACGATTATTTTTGATGATTAGCATTCTTATTCAAAGCGCAAATTACCTTTCATATCTACAAGTGTATGTAAAAATATATTAAAAGTGGGCACTAATTGCTGCACTGATTGACTTGCAGCCTATAAAAATGTAAGAAAGGTCAAAATCAAGAGTTTGGAGCCAGATGCACAATGACTGCTAGAATAACGTGATCCGCAGTTGCTGTAATCTTCAGAAATCTTGGCATGGCCTTGAAGCTTTTTGGAGATTTGTGGACTGAGCTTGAATTATTTTTTTATGTTATGCAAATAGATAATACTATAAGCTAAGGGTACTGGTGTATAAGATAGATACATCTTAAGTCAATATTCCCCAGGCTCCTGATTCTTCTGTTTATTCCTCAAACACAAATTTATATAATGATACTTTTATCTGGTAAGAATTATCTCATATGTGGTTTACTTATTAATTTACTCAAATGTGTGTTTTAAATATCAATTTCTATATACTGTGAAATATGCTATCAAGTACATGTCTTATGGATAATTTTGCTCACCTGCTTATTAATATTATGAAATTAAAAATGACAGATAGAATAATAAACTAAGGCAGCTAGAGACAACAGAAATAGAGTGAGAATGAACAAAATGCTCTTACTGCAAGTACAGCTTCAGCATAGAACAATGTTTTATAAATGTCAGATTAGAGGGTTAATTTATACATAAATCTCATTTCCTGACATATTAGCATTGATCTGTGCAAAGCTCCTTTATTCGTTCGTTCATTCATTCATTCATTCATTCATTCATTCATTCTGCCCTAATCTCTTCTCTTCCTCTGTAGGTAAAGAAATGATATATGTTAGGTTATAAGTCATTACCAGTTTATACACTTTGTCCCCTTTCACTCTCGAAAGGATGTACTGGTTTTAAAAAGAAATGATGTAAGGTAACAATTGCAATGTGTTTAATATTTTAATGGTCAATTTTATGTGTTTTTGCCAAATGGATATTGTTGCTTTTTTTACTTTATTTCAACAGAAAAAGAGCATTGTGTTGGATATTTTATATCAGCACTCTGTTTTAAGATATATCTATGAAGATATATAGATATGTGTGTTTCATTACTTAAATGCTTGCTAATTAGAAAAGGAGCAGCCCTTATTCCTGACTAACAATTGCAAACTTTGGCACTTGGGGAATTTATTGCAGACTTAGCTATTTTTAAAAAATGGAAAAAATTAAAAACTGAAAAACAACAACACACAGGGTTGGGATCTCAGTTATTTAATTGTGGTTTACATTGCACAATTGCTTTGTGACAACCAGACCCTTAGAGATTCTCCTTCATGTGCTTAGAGGCTCTGTTTGACTATATAATACATAAACTCTCACAAAAATACATGTGAGAGCATGCAGCATTCATGTGTGTGTATATATATACATATATATATATACACTATGACACTATGACATTCAGCCCTTCTCACTAGAATACTATTTATTAATGGCATTCAGCCCTTGTCACCAGAATACTATTTAAAAGAGGTGGTTTAGAACTGATCTTGTTATATCATCACTTCTGAAAGGAAACCTATATTTTCTGTCACCCTTAAGAGGAAAGGAAAATTATAGTGTTTAAGGTACTTTGAATTTGCTCAAATGAATCACCTTAATGTGGCTGTAATCAAAAGATGAAAATAATTTAATTTGAGGTATTAAGTTAGATACTAATTAAGGAATTAAGGAATTTATACTTAAGCTTATATTTGTAAATATCAGTGACAAAAATGAAAGGATTTCTTATAGTTTAAATTTGAAAAAGGAAATTGTTCCTTAGTCTGATAGATTGCTAATTAGTAAGAACATGGTGTTTCTCCTTTATTTTTATATATTAAACATCAAAGTTGCATAAGGATGATTAAGATACTTGATAATTTCATACAACCTTAATTTGGAACCAATATATATAAAATTTCTACCTATGTATTCTCTTTTTTTCAATTATGTCATCTATGTTTCATCCTCATATAAATGATTCCTCATTTATATTACAATATTGAACAAATATTTCCACTTAATATTTGGTAATGTTTATCTGAAATTTATTAGACTTGATCCATAAGCTGATAATCAGAAAGTTTTTAAAAATACTTGATATTTTCTACTATCAGTTAGTCCCTTGATCATCTTGTTATGGCATTTCCTTTATTGTGCATGAAATTATCCATCATACTACAGATTTTTGTAGGAGTAACAATTTTGTTCCATTGGTAATTCTGCTAAATTTTGATCCAGTGTTGTATTGTTTTTATCATGGAAGCATTATAACATGTTTTACAATAGAAAGGGAGCTACTGTCACATAAAACGTATTATTTTTTAATATGTTTATAACTATTCATCCAATTTTTATTCATGTAGATGAGTCTTTATTTCCCCTGTAATGATTTAAATATTTAATTATGATTAGTTTTACATTTAACCATTTATTTACCTGAATGAAAGATAAAGAATGATAAAAGTGAATCATAGATTTGATGGGATTTCTAGAAATAATGCCAAGTTCAGTAAAGACTCATTTAGCACAGATTCATAGGGAAGGCTTATAAATTGATCAAGTTATCAGATTAAAGTAGAGAGATGAATTAGAGAAATGGAAGATAATGATTTTTATGATAATATAACAATCAATTCTTTGTAATTTTAAGGATAAATATTTAATAATTGCACACATCTATTATGAGACTATTCAACAGCAGTGATTTCCAAACTTTTCTGCTTTCTGGTTTCTCTGGATTGGAGGTTTATCATCCACAGATCTCCATCCTCTTCTGTGCCTTATATCTGACTGCCATAATGGGCAACAGCACGATATTGATGATGATCAGGATGGAAAAATCACTTCATGAACCCATGTATTTCTTTCTTTCCATGCTGGCTGTCAGTGACCTGGGCCTTGTGTAACCACTTTACCTACCATTCTTAAGCTTTTCTGGTTCAATGTTCGTGAAATAGACTTTGATGCATGCCCTTACCCAGATGTACTTTATTCACATCTTCTCCATGATGGAGTTAGGTATCCTACTGTCTATGACTTTTGACCACTATGAAGCCATCTCTAACCCTCTCAGATACAATGCCATCCTCAACAATGCCTCCATTGTGAAGATTTTTGTGGCGTTTGTTTTACGAGCAATCATTGTTCTCATCCCAGCCCCTGTTCTCATTAAGCGACTAAAATTTTGTGAGGCCAATATGTTTTCCCATTCCTACTGTCTACATCCAGATATTATTACGCTTTCCTGCTCTGACCACTGTATTAATAGCTTCTTAGGACTTGCTATCATTGTCATCACATTTGGGGTTGATTCTATGCTCATCTGGCTCTCCTATGTAAAGATCCTGACCATAGTGCTGGGCATTTCCTCCCAGGGAGTCAAGGCCCTCAACACAGGTATTTCCCACATCTGTGCTGTGCTGCTGGTCTATATCCCCCTGTTGGGTGTGTCCATCATTCACTGCTTTGGGAAGCATGCCCCACCTGTGGTTCAGGTCAGCATGGGCTACGTCTACTTATTGGTGCCTCCTGTGCTCAACCCAGTTGTCTACTGCATCAAAACCCATGAAATACGCATGTGCATTCTGGGAATTTTCAGGAAAATATCAGACAATAGATATTAATTAGGGTTTTATTTTTCTGCACCTGCCTTCACTACAAAATGCATCTACTAAGCATCAAAACAAGAAATATTGAGGACAAGAGAATGGACACATATTTGTTAATTCTTCACATAAGTCATTAAAAAATACCTAGAGAAGGATAAAAGAAAATGTGACTAAAACAGGATAACATCTAATCTTGCATAATCCATGCCATACAGTTAATAATTCAAATTCAAAGCCAATAGTCTAACAGAACTCTTCTTCTGTTAAACAATTCAATTTCTAAACTAAGACAGGCATAATTGACTTAATTCTATTCTGATTCTGCATCAACTATGTTTAAAACTGTTTTTGAAATTTTATTATGTTGAAACTTGCTTGCCTTGCGCCCCTTTTCATATTTAAAAAATTTTCCATGAATTTGAGATATCTTCAAAAGCAGGACAAACTAAATCATCTTGTAAACTGAATATTAGATAGATGATCATTTATTCAGTAAATATTTTTCAGCTTCTGCTCTCTACCAGGTAAAAACACTGAGAAAGAATCACACGTATAAAATAGGCAAAATCTCTGACTTGACTGATGCTATATTAAATTGAATTAGGAAAATATCTAGGAAAGGAACCTTATTATTTTACATTGCCATCAACACACACACATTTAAAAGTTCCAGTCACCTGCAGAGAATCACAGCCCTGGATGAACATGGTATGTGGGATCACTTCAGGACCAATAAGTACCTCCGAGTTAGTTTGTGAGAGACTAAATTGTGCATGCTTCTTATTCTCGAATTGCATATATCTGGGGTTCTTTCAGGCATCTTGAAGTGGATCAAGCCAACCAACCAACAATGGGTTACTCTTCCTATAATGGGGATAGTACCCTCCTTGTTGAGTAAAGAACTAATCTACATTATGTTTCCTGGCTTCAAGGATTAATAACTTCAAGGGTAAAAAATTGGCTTTTGTGAGTATGATGGACAGTAAGAATAAACAAAGTTTTATTTTGCTAAGTGCTTACTATGCATCAGCACACTTTGCAAAATACACTAAATTTGTCATCTTATGCAAATGTGACCCCAAAACACTGATGATTTGTTATACCTAATTTAGAGGGAAGGAAATTAATCCTCATAGGAATATCAGTTGCTAAGCATAGAACTAGGATTATATTATTTGCCTCAATCGTTCCAAATTATATTCTTTTCTATAACCCTATTTCAACTTCCTAAAAAATAGACCAAAGGCAGCTAAAAATTATGGAAGCTTTATTATAGAAACCCTGCCCAGACACATTTATCTTATTTAATCATAAAAACAAACTCAATTGTTTCTCCAGAATTTAATATTCTGTAATATGAATAAATGAGAACAGACTAGTTAAATAAAATGACCAAGGTATCCTTGTAAAAAACAAAAAAAGGAAAACAAAAAGCTTAGTCTTACTCATATCTTATAAAACTAAAATCATGTTCTTTTTTAAATTATTTTTTATTTTAAAGTAGCTTTAGATTACATAAATGTTACATAAAAAATAAATGGGATTCCCATATGCGCCACTCCATTCCCCTCCTGATGAACACATATTGAAAACATATTGAATCATTTCTACTAACCATAGACCACAGCTTACACTATATTTTATATTCTGTTTCACATAATTTTGTAGGTATGTCAAAATATAATGGCCTTTATCTGTCATTACAATGTCATGTAGGACAGTTTCAATGTCCTGAAAATTCCTCCATATTTCACCTTTTCTTCCATCTCTCTTCCCCCAGAACCTCTGGTGGCCACTGCCCCTAAGTCAATGATAGAAGTTCTTCCATTGCTAGAATAACAATAAGTCTAGAGTATAATAATTAAAGTCTACTTTCCTCCATTGTTCATCCCCCAATCTTGAGAATTTTGGAGTGGTGATACACACCGAGCTTCTAACTGAGAAAGGGCTTAGATCCCATGGGGCAGATGGATGGAGCTACCTTGCTTGCAGTTGTAGACACTCTCTGTTCCTTTAATGGGTGTTGTCTAACATCATTTTCTTAGTGTTCCTGGGTGAGTCCAATGAACTGGAGAGTATATATTGCAACTCTGCTGAAATTCAGGGCTCTAGTGGCACACTGATGGGTCAAAACTTTAAGTCTCTGGGACATGTCTTTATCAAGTATGGTTCTAATTAATGGTTCAATTAGAAGGGGCAGAAGAGCCATGTGTAGAGGAACTATTAATGAACCTAACTCTATTACACTAGGGTGCTTAAATTCCAAAGTTAGGCCCACTGGTGGGGTGCTAAATTCTTGATCTGTCTGCCATGCTTATAGTGTCTGGATGTCTCTAGATCCCTCAGGAGACTCACTATTGGAGAAACTGTTTATTGTGGCAATCAGATACTTCTGAGAAGTGCATAAGCACATTCAACTCACTTTGAAATCTCTTAGCCATAAAAACGCATTTGTATTTACCAATTCCCCCTTTTGGTCAAGGTCTTATTGCACATGCATTGCTAGTTGTTGCTTGGTAATAATTCCTCGGTGCCAGAGAGACTCATCCCCAGGAGTCATGCCTCATGCCTGGGGGAAGAATGTGTATTTATATGGTGTGTTTCGCTTAGAAAGAGTCCACATTTGAGCAACAAGGAGGCTTTTAGGACATAACTCTTAGGCAATATATAGTACTAGGTTAATTATTGATTTCACAAGAAAAGGCTCATAAGTACAATCATCGATATCAAGGGTCAGGTATAATGGTCTCTCTTCCTTCACAGGCAATGCCCTTGCACTCAGGGGATTCTTGCTGCCCTATTAGAATGTAGCAGAAATCCTCAGGTAGGAAATTCAATATTGTTTTGTCATTGTGTGGATCTCTACCCCCAGAAACAATGCCCCAAGAACACTTGAACACATTCTTATACCCTAAAGGCATGCTCCAAGTAAACCCCTCCCTATGCATCCCTCCATCGCTGAGACCCTGCATCAGTGATCCTCACCTGACACAGCTGTGACCAAAACCTATGTATGTAGTACCTTTTTTGCCTTTGCTACAAAAATATTATTACCGATAATCTGTAAGTTACATTAGTTGTGTTTTTCCTGTACATCACCATATTCTTAACACTTTGTAACAGAGGAACATTCTTTATTTGTATTATTAAACAGAATCCTCATCTACCACTAAAATCACTGTAGTATACAGTTCCTGTATTATTCTTTAGATATCTTTCAATTAACATTAACATAAATGAGCCACAACCACATTTTAAAACCAGCAATGTTAGTTGTACTACTTATAATGTTTACCATCAAGTATATCCATTTCACCTAATTACAGTCACCCTTATTAAACATTCTATAATCAGAATCAGCTCCCCCTTCTCAACTTACATTCTATCTCCAACTAACCTTTTACTCTATAGTTGAAGTTCATAGGTTTACTCACCTTATTTAGTTCATATGAGTGAGACCATAAATAGTCACCTTTTTGTGTCTGGCTTATTTTATTCAACATAAAACCCCAATATCACCCATGACATTATATGTATCCCAAGTTCATTTTTTTTTCTTTTTTACAGCTGAATGGTATGCCATCATATGTATATACCATATTTTTAAAAAATCCATTGATTGGTTGATGGACACTTATGTTGTTTCCATTTTCTTGTAGTTGTAAATAATGCCACTATGAACATCAGTGTTGAAATATTTTTGTGTGTCTTTGTTTTCAGTTATTTAGAATATATTCCTAGCCGCAGGTTGGCCTTATCATAGGGCAGTTCTGTATTTCATTTTTGTTTGTTTGTTTATTTGTTTTTTTGATGGCACTGGGGCTGGGGCATGAACCCAGGATCTCATATGTGGGAAACCGGCACTCAACCGCTAAGCCACATCAGCTCTCCTGAATTGTTGTTTTTTTTTTCTTTTATTTGTTTGTTATTTATTTGTTTTTAGGAGGCATGGGTGTTAGAAAGAAGTCTTCTGGAAGAAAATAAGGCTCACCCGATTGTGGAGAAGAAAATAATTTATTCTCAATTTTGCAAGGAGGGGCACAAAATCAGAAAATGTGGCTAGCACCACAAACAAAGAAAAATGGCACAATTTATACCCCTAAACCTAGCATGCAAGCCCTTCCTCTGTTTTTCCATAGATTGAATACTTTAGAAGTTACAGCCTATCTAAGGAAATCTAACTTTCCCATGCAAATTTTGTAATTAACTACTTCCACCATCACACTCCAAACATTTTAGTTTTTTACCTGCTCCCCTTAGCCAAATAAGGAACGGAATTTAGTGCTGAATTGATATTGACTTAGCTCATTCTTGGGCATCTTTTTTACTGTCTATAGGACTGGTTTAAGCTGGTTTCCTTTGTTCCTGCTTAACCTGGGAGTGGGAAACTGAGGCAATAGGCTACCAGGTTACATTAATTAATATTTTCTTCTTTTATGTGAAAATTAAAGTAATCTTCATTTCTTACCATTTCCCCTCTTTCTTTTAAACTCTTTTTAGTTTTTACATTTCCTTTCTTCAAATTTTCTAAGCTCTATCTCACACTCTTCGTACAGGGATCTCCTTTTTTAAGGGGTACAGATTGTTTTGCCTACACTGTACGGACATTTGTTTGGTTAGGGCAGTTTCAATGAGTCTTTGAACTAGCCCTCAGGCACATGGAATGATGCAACATTCAACTGTGGTAAGCACCCCAGCTGAGATAATGAGGGGAGTTAAGATGGACAGTGTGACCCCTTTCCATTTTCCAAACCAATTTTCAAGCCACCCTGTGAGTAAATTGATAATGCCAGAATTCTCTGCTAATTCCTCAGATAAGGCTGTTAGACCATGTAAAGCTTTAGTGATAGTTCCCTCAGGGGCAGTGCTATTGGGGATGAATGTACAGCAAACACCTCCAATCATAACACAGACTCCCCCTTTCTCAGCTAGCATCATATCTAAGGCCGTTCTATTTTCCCAGGCCATTCTGCTAGTGGCATCTAATTGTTCTGCAATTCCTTTAACTGACTTTCTGGTGTAATTAATAAATCTGTTGATTATAATAAATGTAATTAATCCAATCTACATTTTTATTAATGGTGACCCACCAGAACAAGAATGACTCAAACCCAGCTGCTACCTGATTTCCAGCCTTAAATTCCTCTGGGACTCCTCGGGGAACTTCTGTATTGTCTAGATAGATCCACTCATCAAAGAACCAAGTAAACTTCTCTCTCCTTCTCTGGGATGTTATTTTCACTGCTTTTTCAAATGCCAAGGTGAAGGAGATAGCCAATTGGACCAGAGCACAGGTTCTGTCTCACCTCTCAGTCAGTATTGGTTGGAGAATGCCCTTTCCACACTACCACCATAGGTTTGCTCAAGGTCTGACCAAACTGGAGAAATTGTCAGTACAATGCTGCTTACATTCCACATGTGTACATGAAGCCATAGTTCTAAGGTCCTGGAATCCTTTCCCCTGTCTAGAGAGACAAACAGAGTGATTCCTTGGGCCCAGACAGGAGACAAGTATGGCCTTGATGTTTCCATTTTTGATCAGTGGGAAGAGAGAGCACAATGTACTACAATTTTCACCAAGAGTAGCATTTTGGAAGAGGAGTTATCGTGCACTTAAACTACTTTTCTTGCTTTTCCATACCTAGTAGAAAGGGTACAATAAGAGCTGTGGGCTAGCCTGTTGCACAAGCATAACAGTTGCTTTTTTTACACTCTGGACTGTATATTTGATAAATTCTATGCAGGCATTTGTGTCCCCATATCCTATATCTATTTCTATGGTTTGCTTCAGATCTTCTGCTTTATGTATCCTGACTGCTTTGGGATAATTTTGAATTGGGGAACTGGCTTTTGGTTGGTTTTCCTGTGGATTTCTGAAGGGTTACCTGGAGAGGGCATTTTTGATATCATATCTACAGGGGGAGGAAGGACTTGGATATGGAACCTCCCCAGGGGATCTTTACCTATAATGTCTGCTCCCATCCCATATACTCTATTGACTACTTGGTCCCTAGTGCTGCTCCCAGGTTCCAATTTGTCTGCTTTCTTAATAGTTACTATTATTGGATTGCACTGATGACTTGTGCAGTCTGCCAGGATATTATCTTTATAAAATATTATCTTACCCTTTAATGGCCTCAAAGTTGGTAAGACCTATCCCATTTTCACAGTCCATCCCTTATACTAGATAGTACACCATACATCATCCCAGAAGGGGCAAGGAGGGGCTTGAATGTAACCATTCCCCACTGGCTCTGGGCATAGGTATTTATTTTCCCCACTCAGCCATTGCTGGTGCTCTAAGTTCCCGCACTCTATTACTTGTCAGGCATCAAACTGCACTGTCTGGGACTCCAGGCCTTCAATCACATTTATAACTAACTTGGTGGGGTTACTTGCTTCTTGGGTTTGAAATATCATGGCTAGTAGGATTATTTTCACCCATAACTTAAAGTCTGAATTTCTCCTTTGGTATTCCAATAGGACTGGGGCCATTGCTGACTAGGATGATATACAGTTCAATCCTGCCCCGCCCCCCCCATTACTGTTTTGTAAGTGTGATCTTTAAGGGATCTGGGGCTGAAATTATTTTTCAAGGCTCAGATGAAGTTGTTGGGAACTTATCATCTGGTTCAGTTACTGGTCCTTTTACTTAAGTGTAATGAGTCCAGCCTTTTTCTGCCATTCAGACTGCTGTTTCAATTGTCAGCAAGATTTGATAAGGTCCTTCCCAGGTAACTTGGAATTTGGACTCTTTTCATGACTTGATTAGGACCCAGCTGCCAGGTTGATGTTGGTGGACTGCAAATTCAAGAGGTGCAGTTTGAGCCAGCAAACCCTGATGTCTGAGGGATGACAAAGTAGAAGATAAGGCCAGTATATAATTTTGAAGAAAGAGATCCTTCAACTCAAATGAGGGGAGTTCACCAGGCTTCCCAGGAAGGGCAGACTAAAAAGCATTTCATAAGAAGAAATTCCCAGTTTCCTCCTAGGGGCAGATCAGATTCTTAACAGAGCTATAGGTAAACATTTAATCCATGGTAATTGGGTTTCTAAGATCAACTTAGAGAGTTTTTTTTTTGTTTTTTTTTTTTAAGGTTTGGTTCATTCTTTTCGCTTTCCCTGAGGATGGTGGGTGCCAGGGTGTATGGAAGTTCCATGTGACACCTAGATCCTGCATAATATTTTGCAACACTCTGGATGTAAAGTGACTACCATTGTCTGAATTTATATTTTCTACTAACCCATATCAGGGAATGATTTGTTTAAAGATAATTTTTGAAGTCCTTAATGCTGTAGCTGAAACAAAAGGGTATGCTTCTACTGACCCTGTCAGGTGATCCACAATAACCCGAACATACTTTGGTCAACCTACAGGGGTCATTTCAGTATAATCAACCTGAATGCTCTGGAATGGTGTGAAGCCAGGCTCCCTCCCCCCTGGCACTTGATTTCTTAAAAATTTCTTTTTAACTTTTTGACAGATTATGCACCATTCACTTATTTGTTTGGCTATACTATAAAAACCCATACACCCCAAATGATTAAGGACCAGGTCACACATGTCCTGTACTCTCCAGTGTCTCCCTTGGTGCAAAATTGCTAATTTTCCTCATTATTTGCTTATTCACAATATGCCAGCCATCTGGGAGAAGGCACTTCCCTTGGCTATCTAAGGTTGCCTCCAATTGTTCTAGTTCTTTTACTTTCTTTTCAGAGAATACAGGGATTCCAATTTCTTCGGGGATGGAGGATATCAGGACCATCATTTCCAGATAGGAACAGAGGGAAGTCTCTTTGTCTTTCTCATCAGCCAATCTGTTGCCTTTTGCTTCAAAAGTATGACATTTCTGATGCCCATTTATATGTACCATAGATATTTCTTTTGGTAAGAACAGACTGGCTAGCAGTTATTTTACCAGTTCCTTCTGTCTACTATTGATCAATCCCCTTTCTTCCCACATTTTTCCAAAGATGTGAATCACACCAAAGGCATATTTAGAATCTGTGTGGATTGTACCATCTTTTTCCTCTAACAATTTAAGGGCTTGATTTAATGCATACAGCTCACAAGTTTGAACTGACCAATCATTGTGTGGTCAGCCAGCTTCTTTGACCTCACAAGTTAGCCCATCAACAACACCATAACCATTATGCCTTTTTCCTTCCAGGACCCTAGAGACCGATCTATAAACAATTTTCTCCCAAATGGACAGGAAGTTCCCCTACATCAGGTCAGACTTGGGTTTGATATTCAATTAAGTCTAAACAATCATGTTAAGGAGTTTCTACCTTGTTGGGACCTTTCCAAAGGAAAGAAGCTGGGTTCAGACTATGATCAATTGTCAGTAGTAAATCATCTTTTTCTATTAGAATCACCTCATATTTCAGAATTTGGGAATCCATTAACCACCTTCCTGCTTTTTGAGACAAAATAGTCCTGACCTGATGAGGGGTGCTAACAGCGAAGGCCCCTACAAAGGTCAGTTTCCTGCTTTCTTTTACTAAGAGAGCAGTTGCTGCCATGGCTTGAACACATCCTGGCCATCCCCTGGGGACAGGGTCCAGGATTCTGGAAAAGAAGGCCACAGGCTTCCTTTGGCTTCCCCAGGTCTGGATTAGGACTCCCAAGGCTGTCCCGTTAACTACTGTAACAACAGATGGAAAACTTTTTTGAGGGAGGGGAGGGCTAGAACAGGGGCTTGCACCAATACCCTTTTGAGCCCCTCTAAGACCTTTACTTCCCCTCCTTTCACTCTCATTTGTCAGGCTCCTTCTCCAACAGTTTTTGGTATAACCCTTTGGCTTGGGATGTGTAAGAATCTATCCATAATCTACAATACTCCACCAATCCCAAAATCTTCTTAGTTCTCTTTTTGTCCAGGAAGAGATAATTCATTAATGGCCTGAATTCTTTCTGGATTTATGTTCCTCCTTCCCTCACTAATGACATCACCCAGGTATTTGACTTCCTTTTCTACAAATTGTAGCTTAATTTTTTTGACACTCTTACTCCTTGATCTCCCAGGAAATCAAAAAGCTCTTTGTAGTTTGGACCACTATCTTCTTTTCTTCACGTGATAATAGCATATCATCTATATATTGTAAAAGGGAAATTTTAGATGGGACTGCAAATTTCTCCAGTAGTTTTTCCAGTTCCTGCCCAAACAGGCTAGGGGATTCTGTGAAGCCTTCAGGTAAATCTGTCCACTTATACTGCTGTTTTCTTCCTGTAGAGGGATCCTCCCACTCAAAGCCAAACAAGTCTCTATTCTCTGGATTAAGTAGACAGGCCCAAAATGTGTCATTTGGATCTATTACACTAAACCATTTATGATGACAGAGTATCTTACTAAGGAGAGTGTACGGATTTGGGACCACTGGGTTTTGAACCTGAATGATATGATGAATGACCCTTAGATCCTGTACCATCCTCCAACTACCATCTGATTTCTGAATGGGCAAGATAGGAGAATTGAAGGGGGACCTGTAGGGCTCCAAGAGTTCATCCCAAAAGAGGTCTTCAGTGGTGGGTTGAAGTCCCTGCCTCCCCTTAAGGGGAATGGGATATTGTCTTTGACAAATAATTTCCCCTTCCTTTTTCAATTTGACTTTAATAGGGAGTACCTGCACACCCCTTCTACTCTCTTCTCTTACCCACACTTCCTCTCTGATATCTTTTTCATCCTCTTCAGCAGGCATAGCTAAGACTACTTCTATCTACTCATCCCTTACTTCCAAATCCAAACCCATGAATACTATTAAGTCCCTTCCCAACAAATTACTCCTGGCTTCTGGAATGTACAACAAAGAGCTTACAATTTGATCATTTTGCCAGCAAATATAAGTGGGAGAAAGAATGGGAGCCTCAAATTCTTCTCCTTTTACCCCTGAGACTGTAAGGGAAATGCCAGAGAGTTTGGTTCCTCTGGGAAGAGAAATCACAGAGGATTGGTCTGTGCCAGTGTCCACTAGAAATGTAATTTCTTCCTGATATGAACCCACCCTTAAATTTACTAAAGGCTCCTGGCGGGCTTTAGAAGTAAGGAGCCTCAAACTCCCTAATCCTCAAAATTCATTGGGGGGGATTACCCAACTCTCTTTCTTTAAGCTCTGGCATTTCCTTTTGAAATGACCAGGCCTCGCACAGTAATAGCACACTGCAGAGCCTTGCATTCTCCCTGTCCCCTTATCTAAATAAACCCATTTTGCATCTTTACCTCATCTCTGCCTGTTCCCTCCTTGACTTGTCTCCAATCTTTTCTTAACCGTTTGATCAACTATGCTTATCATAACCTTTGCTTTCTGTTTCTGCTTTTCCTCCTCTCTCCTTACAAACACTTTCTGGTACTCTCTCAGTAACTCTTCCAATGGCTTACCCATCCATCCTTCTATTTTCTGATTCTTCTTCTTAATGTCAGACTAAGACCCTTTCATATAGCTTTTAACATTCCCTGAGCCACAGGATCATCAGGGTCCATCCCTGAATATTTCCTCACTTGGTCCCTCAATTGTTGCACATAAGAAGAGGGAGGTTCATCCTTCTCCTGGGCTACTTCAAAGGCCTTATTCAAGTTTTGAGATTTGGATATAGCCAATTTGATCCCCTGTATAATAAGGTCTCTAAGATCTTTCATTTGTACTTTGTTCCTCAGTTCATTATTATCCCAATTAGGGTCTGTTTTTGGCAACTTCTGTTCTGCTACTATTACCCCCTGTCCAGGTGGATGCTGCCTTTCCCACTCCTTCAGAGCTGCCCTCCACACATCTTTCTTCTCTTGTAAAGATGATATTCAGTACGGACATAAGTTCAGGCCAAGTGTATAAATTAGGACCTAGGAATTGATCTACTTGTTCAGTCAGCCCCACTGCATCTTCCATTAGTGATTTCATCTCCTTTTTGAGGTTCCTTACTTCAGTAATTGTCAGCGGGCTATTTACCTACCCAATCTCCCCTGGCCCCACTGGTACTTCTCTCAATGGATACAAAGGCTCAGTGGAGTTTTGTTCTTTCACTCTCTTCTCCTCAGTTGCTCTAAGAAATGGAAAATTTTGTATATCTTTTTTTACACTGTTCCATTTCTTTCCCCAGCTGTTGGTGGGTTGTAACCAGTGGGGCTGTTGGCCCTGTTTGATTCTTCAGTTCCCCAGTGTTTACAATGGGTTCTATTGGCCTTCAAAGTCTAATGGACCCTTCTCCTGGGAGGAAGAACATAAGGAGGAGGGAGGTTAAATAGGAGGTCCCAGGGTTTAGTTTCTACAGCTTTGTTTCTGCAACCTTAGTTTCTGCAGCCTTAGCTTTTGCAAGCTTATCTCAGGGTCTAGACTTTCAGCTTTCATGGGATAGAAAGTGGCCCCCTTTCCCTTTAACCAGCACATAGTCAGACTCTTCTTTGGAGAAGGGTGTTTTTCCATTAACATACAGTACAAGGTCGGCACAAAGCCAATCCTCATTTGCTCCTTATTTTGGCCAGAATACGTCAGGTGGTAAAATGCATTCCTTGGTCCAGATACAACAGCAGTATTTAATCATTTTCTTCTTCTCTTTCCCCCTGGTCCAATGCTTTAATATCCTCCCTAATGGACTATCTAGAGGAATGTCTCTGGGGGCTCTTACAGATACCCTCTTCCCCTTTTTCACATACAACTGACTGCCTCTATTTCCCATTCTGAATCTTGTCTGGGTATCTTTCTCTTGAATCTTTCACTTTGTCTGTATCCAGTCCTTTCCCTCAAAGGAGAAGGGAAACATGAATTGGGACTCCACACTCACCTCACACCATATGTCACACATCTCATGCACACACAATTAACCTTGGATTTATCAGAAATCCCAACCACCAAGGAAATACTTAATAGCCTTTGTTCTTACCTTGATCCATGCATGGAGTCATCTGGTCAATGAGAGGCAGATTTTCCCTTCCCTTTTTTCATCCACTATCAGCAGATCTAAGCATCTGTTCTTGGGTGTCTTGGCTGCCAGAAGCAAGGCCCCCCAGGTAGAGTACAAGACCACTTACACAGTGGGGCCCACCTTCCCATTGTCCACCCCAGGGGTCTGCTTTCTGAAGCTTCAGAATCCTAGATGAGCCCCCAAAGCTGTTAGAAAAAAATCTTCTGGAAGAAAATAAGACTCACCCAGTTGTGGAGAAGAAAATAATTTATTTTCAATCTTGCAAGAAGGGATGCAAAAGCAGAAAACATGGCTGGCAGTATGAACAAAGAAAAATGACTCAATTTATACCTTTAAACCTATCATGAAGCCCATCCTCTGTTTCTCCATAGATTGGATACTTCAGAATTACAGCCTATCCAAGAAGATCTAATTTTCCCGTGCTAAAGTTTGTGATTAACCACTTCCCCCATCACTTTCCAACCATTTTAGATTTTTTACCTGTTCCCCTTTGCCAAATAAGGAATGGAATTTAGTGCTGAATTGGTATTGACTTAGCTCTTTCCTGGGCATCATTTTTTTTGCCTATAGGATGGCTTAAGCTGGTTTCCTTTGTTCCTGCTTAACCTGGGAGTGGGAGACTGAGACAGTATACTGGCTGCCAGGTTACATTAATTAATATTTTCTTGTTTTATGTGAAAACTAAACTAATCTTCATTTCTTATATGGGGACCAAACCTGGGACCTTCCATGTGGAAGCAGTCACTCAACTACTTGAACCACATTTGCTCCATGTACTTAGCTTTCTGAGGAACTGCCAAATTGTCCTCCACAAAGGGTGCACGAGTCTACATTCCCTATATTCCCTACATTCCCACCAACAGTGAAGGTATGTTAGCATTTCCCTACATCTTCAACAGCACTTGAAATTTTCTTTTCTTTTTTTTTTTATATTGGCCATTCTGTAAGGCATGAAAGGATATATCATTGTAGTTTTAATCTGCATTTCCTTAAAAGCTTGTGATGTTGAGCATATTTGCACTTACTTTTTTAGATGACTAGTACATGGATCATTTATGCAATGGCAAATGATTAAACCATTTTGGCAACCCCTAAATTAGAAACTGCAAAAGCACAGAGGTTGTGGATATTTAGTTTACTTCTGTATTATAAGAACTTTAATCATGGCCTGGAACATTGCAGACGATCAATAAATAGACTATATGTCACATGGTACTAAGTCTATGAATTGAAAATGTGATAACAGAAGGTCCTTGATAAAATGGTAGAATAATGAATTCACCAACTCAGAACTTACCTCTTACTATAATTCTGTTACATCAGTTAATACAATTTCCTAATTGTTGAAGATACTTTTTATTTTGCACTTACTATTCTAGTAGAAAGCATTATTACTGACAGAGTTAAATACCAAAAGAAAGAATATATATAAAATATCATACCAGAAAATTCATATGATTAAAATAATCTAACCAAAATGAATATACATACATTGGAAAAATGTTTCCCACAACAATTTTAGGAAAAGAAATCATGATGTATCTAAACTAAATAGCTCTTTGAAATTTTTAATAATATTTCAATCAATTAGATAAAGGAAGAAATGTCACACTGCCTGAAAATTTCAAGAACATAATACATATATATATCATCCATATAATATAAAAATATTCAGTGTTTCAACTTTGTAAATTCCAATTAAAATCTAAATGAGATAAAACACTTCAGTGAACAATAGAAAAAATATATTTTAAAAGAATAATCCTTACAATGAGTGAGGATATTGGTGATACTGGAACACATATAGTCCACTTTATAGGATACTGATTAGTACAATCTTTCTTAAAAACAAGTTTGTGCACTTGTTTTTGAGAATGTCTGTATGCTTTATATTAGGTAAAAAACAACCAAATTGATAAGCAAAGCCAAATTATTAGCTTAAAAATACAGAAATTAAAAACTGTAAAACAAAACCAAAAATAAACAGAAAGGCAAAAGTAAACAATTCAGTTCAAATGTGTGTGACAAACAACTTCATAGAATGCACATATACATTTCCTATAGCACTGCATCAGTGTCACACTACATTTTTTTTGCTTGTTACAACTTATACTTTTATATGTAGCATGTCTAAAAATCTAGATTTATCTTACTTTTTTACATTTGCACTTTACCACATGAATGAAATAAGAAGTGGAGTTACATATAAAAAATATTAGACAAAAATACTGGAATTTTTAAATGCACAAATGGTTAAATAGTCTTTATTTCTTTATTCTGTTTTGGACTACTGCCTAGTGTCCTCTCCTTTAGGTCTGAAGAACTCCCTTTAACATAGTTTGTAAGGCTGGTCAAGTGGAGGTGAACTCCTTCAGCTTTTGTTTTTCTGAGAATGTTTTAATCTCCACCTCCTTTTTTAAAGAGTGTATCACCAGATATATAATTTTGGCTGTCAGTTGTTTTGCTTCAGCACTTTTAGTACTTCACTGCACTATCTTCTTGCCTCCATAGTCTCTGGAGAGAAATCAGCATTCAATCTAATTGGGAGTTCCTTGCATATGGCATATTGTTTTCTCTTGTAGCTTTCAGAATGCTCTCCTTGACCTTTACATTTGATAGTGTAATCAATATATGATGAGGTATGTTTTCCTTCATGTTTATCCTGTTTAGTGTTTTCTTTCTTCTGGGATGCGCATATTCACATCAAAATTTATGAAGTTCTTTAATATTATTTCTTTTACTATCCCTTCTGCCCCTCTCTTTCTTCTCCTGCTGGGGCACCCATAATGCCTATATTGGTGCATTTGATGGTGTCTCATAGCTATCTTAGTCTATTTTTGTTTCAGTATTTTTTTTTTCCTTTTTGCTAGTCATCCTGAATCATTTCTAGTGTCTTTTCTTCAAGTTCAGCAATTATTTCTTCTGACAGCTCCAATCTGCTCTTTAAAATTTCCTGGGCATTTTTTTTTTCATTTCAATTATTGTGGTCTCCACTCTAGTAATTTATTTTTGTTTGTTTCTTTGCTTTTTGATCATAATTTTAGTTGAATACTATACTTTTTTTTAACAAAATAGTAAAGGCAGAGGTAAATATTATTTCTTCCGAGAAAAGCATATGCAATTTTTCCCTTTATTCTGCTGTAGTGATGTTGAAGGTAGGATATCAGATATCACACACACTAGAACAGAAAGACAGAAAAAAAGGAAAAAAAAACCAATAGGGACTCAGGGAATGGAATGACAACACAAAATGTACAATTATATGCATGATGGACATCATAGACAGAGAGGAGAAGAGAAAGGAGGCATAGGAGTATTTGGGGAAATAATGGCTGAAAATTTCCCAAATCTTATCAGGTATATGGATATACATGTCCAGGAAGGGCAGCATATTCCAAAGACAATAACTCCTAGCACACTTACCTGGAGAAATATATTTATCAGATTGTCAAGAGCACAAGACAAGACAGAATTCTGAAAGCAACAAGAGAAAAGATATCCATCATATTTAAGGGGGAGAGTGATAAAATTAATGTTGATTTCTTATCTGAAATCATGGAGGTGTGAAAGCAGAGGTATGAAATTATAAATGTGATAAAAAAAAAAAACACTTCCAGTCAAGAATCCTGCATCCAACCAAACTGGCATTGAAAATTGAAGGGGAGTTTACCATTATCACAATGAGAACATCTCAATGGAATTTCAATAAAGAAACAGAGCTCTTGAATAATATGTTAGAGAAACTAGATCTAATTGACTTACCCTGAACATTACACACAAATTCAGCAAGATATACATTCTTCTCGAGTGCACATGGATCATTTCCCAGGATAGACCACATGCTAGGTGATAGAGCATGATTCAGTGAATTTAGAATGATTAAAATTATACAAAATACTTTCTTTGATTGCAATGGAATGAAACTGGAAATTAATAAGGGGAAGAGAACCAGAATAAGAACAAATATTTGAAAGTTAAAAAACATATTCTTAGAAAATCAATGGGTAAAGGAGGAAATTGCTAAATAAATCAGTAGCTTGTTCCTATACACTAATAATGACCAATATAAGGATGAATTCAAGAGAAAAGCTCCATTTACTATAACACCTAAAAGAAGCTAATATCTAGATATAAGCCTACCTAAGAATGGAAAGGACTTATACACAGAAAGCTGCACCACATTACTAAAGGAAATCAAAGCAGATTCAATTAAATGGATGAATATTTCATGTTCATTGATTGGAAAACTAAATATTCTTAAGATGTCTACCCTACACAAATTGATTTACTGATCCAATGCAATCTCAATAAATGTGTTCATTCTTTACTAAACTTCAAAAGCCAATTGTCAAATTTACTTGGAGTGATAAGAGACCCCAAATAGCCAAAAACATGTTGAAAAGGAAAAACAAAATTGAGGAATCACACTACCTAACTTTAAAACATATTACAAAGATACAGAGTCCAAAACTGTATGGTATTGGCACAAGAATAGACACACTGACCAATGGAATAAAGATGAGAGTTCAGGTATAGACACACACATATTTGGCCAACTGATATTTGACAAGGCCATCAACCACTCAAGATTATTCTCTTCAAAAAATTAACTCAAGATGGATCAAAGACCTAAATATAAGAGCCAAAACCATAAAGCTCCTAGAAGATAATGTAGAGAGGCATCTAGGGTATCTGGGAGTAAGAAATGGTTTCAGGAATTTTGCACAAAAGCATGGACAATGAAAGAAAAAAATAGATAAATGTGATCTCTTCAAAATACAAAAAAAAGGGCGGTGGACTTGGCCCAGTGGTTAGGGCGTCCATCTACCACATGGGAGGTATGCGGTTCAAACCCCAGGCCTCCTTGACCTGTGTGGAGCTGGCCCATGTGCAGTGCTGATGCGCACAAGGAGTGCTGTGCCACACCCCCTGTGTAGGGGAGCCCCATGCACAAGGACTGCATCCCGTAAGGAGAGCCATCCAGTGTGAAAGAAAGTGCAGCCTGCCCAGGAATGGTGCCGCACACATGGAAAGCTGATGCAGCAAGATGATGCAACAAAAAGAAACACAGATTCCCGTGCTGCTGACAACAACAAAAGCAGACAAAAAAGAAGATGCAGCAAATAGACACAGAGAACAGACAACTGGGGGGGGAGGGGAGAGAAATAAATAAAAATAAATAAATCTTTTAAAAAATACAAAAAAAAGTGCTTCAAAGCAGTTTGTCGAGAAAGTGAAAAGGCAGCCTATCAAATGGGAGGAATTATTTGGGAAACACATACTGGATAAAGGTCTAATATCCAAATATATAAAGAAATAATACATCTCAAAAACAGAAAGTCAAACAACCTATTTAAAAATGGTCAAGAATTTTTTTTTTTTGGTGTTAATTCTACTTTATTTTATTTTTTTAAATTTTTTTTAATTACATTATGAAAAATATGAGGTCCCATTCAACCCCACCGCCCCCGCCCCCCACTCCCCCCACAGCAACACTCTCTCCCATCATCATGACACATCCATTGCACCTGGTAAGTTCATCTCTGAGCATCACTGCACCCCATAGTCAATGGTCCACATCATAGCCCAGACTCTCTCACGTTCCATCCAGTGGGCCCTGGGGGGATCTATAATGTCCCGTAATTGTCCTTGAAGCACTATCCAGGACAACTCCACGTCCGGAAAACGCCTCCACATCTCATCTCTTCCTCCCGTTCCCCACACCCAGAAATTTCTCCAAAGAGGAAATACTAATGTTTAAAGTGCACATGAAAAGATGTTCGAGACTACTAGCTATTAAAGAAATGCAAATCAAAACTGAAATGAGATATCATTTTACACCATTAGACTGGCTGCTCTTCAGAGAACTTAAAAATACTACAAGTGTTGGAGAGGATATGGAGGAATAGGCACACTCATCCACTACTGCTGTTGGGAATGCAACAGAATGGTGGAACCACTGTGAAGGACAGTTTCACAGTCCCTCAGAAAGCAAAGTATAGAATCGTCATATGATCTGAAAATACCACTACTAAAAATATAGCCAGAAGAATTTAAAGAAGAGATGTGAGCAGATAAAATGCATACCAATATTTATCATGGCATTATTCACAATTACCAAAAGAGGGAAGCAACCCAAGTGTCAATCAAAAGAATAAATGGATAAATAAAATATGGCATATACATACCATGGAATAGTACTGAACTGTAAGAAAGTATGAAGTTTTGAAACATGCAACATCATGGATGAATCTTGAAGACCTTATCATGAGTGCAGTTAGTCACTAAGAACAAATATTGCTTCATCTCACTGATATGAACTAAGGATATTGATCAGACTCACCAAGGTAGAGTCTGGAAGATAGGATACCAGGACAAAGAAAGGGAGTAGAGAGAGGTGAGCTGAATTTCAGTCTGGGCAAAAGCTGTGATATGGTGGATGAGGGAGATTTGGCAGTGGATAGGGGTAAATGCAGTGCAGTGATGTGGATGGGTCAACAATGCTGGAGTCTGAGTTGAGTTGGTTTGGGGGGTCTGTGGGGCTAACCATAGAACTGTGAAGAGGGCTTTATGAAGGAACAGGTGAACTCTGGGGAAGTAGAGGGCTGTGGTTGAGAATATAATTATGGGAGTGTTCCTTTGGCCACTATGGCATGGGAGGGTCACTGGTGCAGGATGTTGGTGATGTGGTAATGCATGGGAAACGTGCACCTGGGGAATGCCTCTATGCAATATGAAGGTGTTTATGCAGTCATAGTGTGTTATCTCAGTATATGGAGACCCACACAATAGCAACAAAAGAGTAAATTTCTATCCTGGGTAGTCCCATTACATTCTCTAATAGAGACAAGACTCTTTAGAGTACATAGGCAGTACTTAATAAAAGAAAACAGAACAGTATGCCAAGTTCTCAAAATTAATGCTTTTACTTATGAATGCTATATTTGTAAAATTGAAACTTACCCTAATATATATTTCCTAATAAAATCTATTGCCTGAAAGTCACCTTCTGAAAACCTCCTTGTAACTCAACTGTGCCCTCTCTCTAAGTCTAACTCAGCATGGGACATAACTCGGGAGGATAAGCCTCCTTGGCACTGAGGGATTAATACCATGTGCCAACCAGTGATGCATTTGGAGAAAGACCTTGACCAAAAGGTGGGAAATTAAATACAAAATAGTTATTATTGCTGAGATTTCAAAGTGAGTTGAGAGGTTATTCTAGAAATTACAATTATTCATATCTCAGGTGGATCTCACTAACTACGACAGTAAAGAGTGCATCAAGCAGGGGGGATCCGAAAGGCTCTTGGGACACCTGAACACTGTAGGCAAGGCACACAGCCCCAGGAAATCAGTGGGCCTTTCCGTGCAATATATGATAATCTGTGTTCCCCATTGTAACATTTATTTGACCCTATAATTAGCACTTTACCAGTTAAACATGTACTAGAAACTTAAATCTTCAAATGCCTGTTGAGCACTAAATCTTAGCAAAGTTGTGGCCAATACAATACTTACTCTCCAGTTCATTGGACTCACCCAGGACAATGAAAAATGATGATGATGGACAACCCCCATCTCCAAAAGCAAAGAGTACTACAACTGCAAGCAAAACACTTCCTTCTATCTACATCATAAGATCTAAGACCCCTCTCAGTCTGAAGCAGAGAGAGAACATCACCATCCCAAAATTCCCAAGACTGAGGAATGAACAAACATAAGGAGGAATGCAACCATGGACCACAGTACACATTGTTATTGTAGTAATGGAAGAATATGTAACATTGATATAAAGATAGTGGTTACCAAAGTTTCTGAGGGTAATGGGGAGGAAAGAATAGATGGAATTTAGGGCATTTTTAGGGCATTGGAATTGTGTAATATTTCAGTGATGGATATGGTGCATTATACTATTCACTTTGTCAATACATATAAAAAATGTACAGTACAAAGTTTAAGCCATAAAGTACAAAATAGATTATGGTTAATAACAATGTTTCAGTACTTTTTCATCAACTGTGACAAATGCACCATAATAATGTAAAGTGTTATTAATATGGGAAAATGTGAGAAGGGGAGTGGGTAGGGTATATGGGAATTCCGTATATAGTCAATATAACCTTTTTGTAATCTAAAAAAATAGTTAAAAAAGAATATACACTACCAATATGAGTAAATAATGAAATGAAATCTGATCACCTGGTTGCAGTAGTGTTTCTCCAGAATTTCCATTGTGAAATTTATCCTCTAATCACTTTTCATTATACAATTCTTATAAGAGAGACAGTGCATAATTCACATTCACATTTAAGGAGTGGGTTCTTATCTTCCATCTCAATGAACCTAAATACCAACTGAAATTATTTTGAATTCTTATATTTGGAAGATATGCCTTTTTCTTCCCTCCTTCCTTCCTCCCCTCCTTCCTTCCAGCCTTCCTTCCTTCTTCCCTCTTTCTTTCCTCCCTCCCTCCCTCCCTCCCTTCCTTTCTCTCTCTTTCTTTCTTTTTGTCATAATTTCATGTTATAATCCAAGATAATCCATTTTTTCATGCTAAAATTTTTCTAAGTTAGCCCATTGGTATATTTTTCAGTGGGCTTTTACAAACCAAGATCTGAGGCTAGGTGTTCATTTTGCTTCTGGAGTACCTTAAAGGTCATTCCATTATTTTTTAAAGTTGCAACATCTGGGTCATGTGAGACATGATAGGACTAGTGGATATGATGGCCATGAGACTACTGCCTCACACGAATTTTAAGTTGTTTCCTTGGTCTCATTTGACACTTTGCAAAGTCTTGTTTGGAAAATCAAACCCTTTATAAACCAGTTTTTCTGACTGAGGTCCTTCTAGTAGTAAACAGGGTCCAATGTAGTTAATTTGCCACCAAGTGGCTAATTGGTCTCCTCAATGGATGGAATCATATCAGCTCTGTTGCTGGAAGCAATAAATAGCATGCACTTGGTATGTACAGTTGCATCTGATCAAAACTTCCTCCTATGCCCCCATGTTGGCTGCTTGAATGGTCTATGATGAGGATGGCTTCCATCAACTGGTCAAGTCATTTTGCCTATTCTATTTTGTGCATCTTCCATGCTGAATGCTCTCTGGTGGAATTAACCTTAAATATATACACTTTTACTTTATGTCCACTCATTTGTATCCAGTTACAAATCTTTTCAACAGGTCTGCTCCTCCTGATAATCTATCATTTCTCTAGCCAGTCTACTGAACAACCAACCATTCACAACTTCCCAGGAGTATATATGTATATAAACTTGCCTTATGCCACTCCTTTATCAACACAAAATGGATAATGAGGTACCCCCCCCTTAAAGCTATTAATATAGGGTGCATTCCTCTTCATAATTCTCTATCAAGGACAACTTGTGTACTAATTCATTGTAGAGGCAGTCCAATGATATACCCAACTTACCTGCTAATGAACCCAAATGACTTCATTTTCCTTTTCATTCAGCTGGGTCCTTAGGTGTGGATTGAGAGAAAAGTGATAATATAAGAGTTATGAATGTCATGGAAGCAAAGACATTACCTTATGAAGCTTGTACATACATGTGCTGGATCCAAGATAAACTGTTTCCTTCTTAGAATGAATTGTGCTGTTCCCACCTGAACTTATGATTTTGATGATCAGATAGAATTTAGGTAACAATGTGGAGTTCTGACCATGTAGTCCCTTTTTGTCAATGGTCAAGTGCTCTGTAAATCTGTATGTACCAGTATCAAGTAAAATGACAAGAATCACTTTTATTTTGTTTGTCAAATGGCGTATGAATTTAGATGCCTCCATTATCATTCTCTTAATAGAGTTTGTCATAAATTATACATGACATCTTTTCTCATTACTACTATTTTGGTAGTAAAGGAACTGCCAGGTCATATGATCCAAACTGCTACATGGTGTGCACCTCAGCAAAGACCTACTTCATAGCCTTTTCCTGCTTTGGACCCAACTCAGGCTTGCATTCTTTTCTGTTATCTAGTTAACGATTTGGAGATTTTATCTCAATGTAGAAAATGCTGTCTCTAGGATCTGAAGACGTATATCAGGAATTGTCAAATTTTTTATTCCTTTTCAAGTGAATATTGTCATTATTGTTTTTATTATATTTTGGTTTTAAGCTGCATTTTCAAAATTTTCAGGTGTACTAACTGAGATTTTTCTAAGCCATGTCTCAAAATCCAAATCCTTCTGAAAGAAGACCCTCAACTTAGCATAGAATGCTCTGTAGGTTTGAGAATTTCACCTTTTGTGAAGCTCCACTACTCCTATACTTTCTCTGTGTTCATGTATGTTAGATGAGAGACTATGCCCTTTGGCCAAAGAAATTGTCTGACTTTTCCAGTTTAACTTAATTCATTGGTTAATCATTGTTGAATGTCATTGACTTCCTTCAGTGCACCAATAGCCCTCAGCAAAAAGTCATACAATCCTATGGTTCTAATAATTACATTTAATATTTTTGGTTTGAGTAGCCTTCAACAAATGTGTCTGTTACCACTCCCTCCATTTTTCCTGACCTATTTCTTTTTTATCTGTCTTTAAACAATATGAATTCTCTTCCAACTCCAGGCCTTTTTCTGTATTCATTCTTTAATATCGATTGTCTTTCACCCAGTGGTTTGAAATCCATATCTATTATATTTCAAATATCTTCTCAGAGAGAATAAGCTAATTACATCTAACGTAGCCACCACCTCACATTCCGTTTTCCAAGGTCACAGTCTATTTTTTATATCATCCCTTCAAAACATGAAATTATTTGCTCTAAATATGTATTTTTAATGCAGTTTTCCAAATCCTTCCCCAGTAGTATACATTATATGAAGGATGGGACCTATCTTCTTCATATCATCCTTCTTTGTCACTGTGTTCTCAGACTCTGTGATACTTCTTGGGCAATAATCACCTTCCAGGATATATTCACTGGATGAATCTTCAATTAAGACGCTGGTCAAACAATTGGGCAATTGGTGGCCTAGGTCCCTGACTACTACCTTATATGTATTGTTAGTGATTTAGAATAATTAAAGATCCTTTAATATTACCTAAAAATTATCATGTCTTTACCTAGGAGACATGGAAATGAGCTAAAGTAATCTCATTTGTCTGAAATATGAAAATTATTCTGAGAACCCATCAATCCACTTTTCTAATTTCCTTATTTTTGAATCCATATTCTCTTTTCTGTCTTCACTGGATAATCATAATTTGTCATCAGAATTAGTGAAAATAGCCCACTATTTGGTTAGATTATTTTTAGTTTTCCCCTGTGGATTACAATTTAAACATTGGTTTTAAAAGGTTTTCCTTAATTCCAGGCTTGAGATTTTCAAGCTCCTTGGAAATCTATTGTACTGAAACTTAATTATCTGTTGTAAATAGAATGGCATCAAAATTAATTTATGAAACAGCTAGTATCAATATTCCCATTTTACTGTTGAGGAAACTGAGGCAGAGAAAGTTTAAACAATGATAAAGCCAACACAGCTTCTAGGCAATGATTTGGAAATCAAAACTGAACAGTCTGGCTTTAAAGGTAGCCACCTTAACCACTATCTTATCTTTATTTCCCTATTTAGAATTTCAAACATGCAAGTATATTCACTCCTATACAATACAATGTCATAAACAGTACAAAAAATAACTTTAAACAATCAGAAATATGAACATGATGTTAATACTCTCCTTGTGGGAGGAAACATCAGTAAAAGTTATTATATGCTAGTGAAGATACTAGCTGTATCAGGCAAATACCCTAAGAAAAATTAACCAGGTCAGTCATCGCCTAAGCAAGTCACCTGAGGAGAAAATATTTGAATCGATGCTAATTAATTCTTATTGTATTACAAATAAAAGTTGTAGGGATCTATGCTTTTAGAGAAAGGGTTCATGTCATTATCTTATAAGTGAAAGAAAGTTCTTAAGGAAAAAAAATTTTTTTTTTCAGAATTTTGGAGAAAAAATAATTTGGATTAACCAAAAAATCCTGAGGAGTTTGGGTGTGGAAGTAGTATAGATGATTAGAGCAGTCAAAGTTTGCATACAAAGAAAAAATAGTATGCTCTTGTGCACATTAGTATTGGTATGTATTCACTTACTCAGATTGGGATATGTTCTAATAATAAAGAGAATAGAGCCCTCAGGTAAAAGAGTAAGAAGGGCAATGATATGTAGGTGTGGATGGCCTCCATCCTAAGAATGTCACAATGAAGGAAGGTACTGTGATTGGAACTGGTATTATTAAACAATTACATGGGGAAAACAACTGGTTATTTTCACCTGCAGTTTGGTGGAGATTTGTTCATATTTTTCTGTACATTTATTTAATAATTTATAATTTATTCAAAATATTGGCAATGCTTTCTCTTTTTTGTCTATCATTATTATATTTTATTTTTTGAATTTTTTAATTTAATTGCCTTTTTAAAAGATACATAGATCACAAAATGTGTTACATTAAAAATATGAGGTTCCCATATATACCCCAGACCACCCCAGCCTACTCTTCCCACATCAAACCTCTTTCATCATGTAGCACATTCATTGCCTTTGGTGAAGACTTTTTGAAACACTGCTTCACTGCACAGAATATAGTTTACATTGCAGTTTACACTCTTCCCGAGTACCCTCAGAGAGCTATGGCTGGATATATAATGTCTAGCCTCTGTCCCTGCAATATCATTTAGGACAACTCCAAGTCCCACAAATGACCCCACATCATTTCTTCTTCCCTCTCCCTGCCCTCTGCAACTACTGTGGCCACTGTTTCCACATCAATGATACAATTTCTTCAATTGCCAGAGTCACAATATTTCTCTAGTAGACTGCCAGTAAGTCCACTCTAATCCATATTTTATTCCTCCATCCCATGGAGCCTGGGATGGTAATGTCCACTCCACCTCTAAATCAAGAGGGGTGTTAGATTCCACATGGTGCAATTCTCCTGCTTGCAGTTGTAGGAACAGCAAAAATCCCCCGAGTGCAAGGGCAAAAACCAGTGAAGAAGAATGGTCCAATGATGGGCCCTTGATAGTGATGACAATGCTTATGAGCCTGTGTGCCTGAAATTTCAACTAGGCCTAGAGCTTCAGGGTGCCTAAGAGTTACCTTCTGAGAGCCTACATGTTCCTCAAGTATGGCCAGTCCCTAAGCCAAACTCAGCATGTAAATGCATTCCCTTTCCCCCAGCATGGGACATGACCCCCAGGAATGAGCCTCCCTGGTGCCAAGGGATTACCTCAGATCACTAACTGGTGATGTAACTAGAAAAAGACCTTGAATAAAAGGGGGATAATGGCAAGGACAAATTAGTTTATATGGCTAAGAGTCTTGAAAAAAGTGTTGGGAGGTCATCAGAGGGGCCACACTTACTCACATCTCAGCAGCATCCGAGAGACAGCAAAAGTAGATACAACTCCAGGTGCTGGTGGTCCTGAGGGCTATGGAGACACACATTTTCTATGGCCATGGTATATGGCTCTGGAGTTCAGTGCCTTGTCAGGGGGCCCTACTTTGGAATTTGTATTCCTGAGTGTGATGGAGTTGGACTTAGATGTGACCATTCTACATATGACTCTTCTGTCACTTTTACTGAACATGTGGTTGATACTGGAATTGGTGTATACTCAGGGGACTTGAATCTCTGGACTGGCCATGTGCCAGCTGGGTCCTGAGCCTCAACAGTGTTGCAACTCCTTTTCTCCAGTTTGTTGGACTTACCCAGGTCAGCTAACAAGGAGGCAATGATTTCTATCCTGAGAAAAAGATGGTTTTCAAGAGACAATCCTTAACTTTAGATACTAGCAATCAAATAGGGGAGAAATTTGTGCAAACCAATTATTAAATTCCCATCTGACTCTTGCAGCGATAGATATATGAACAAGCACTTTTAATTACTCACTAGATAAGAGGTCTCATTTACTTGTGTTTATATGAAAGATGCATAATCTTGTCTCTGAAGCATTCTGTGTCATGAAAATAAATAGAAACATATAAGTTAAAACATTTACAACCAGGACACCCTGGTGTCTACACTAAAAATCTGAAAGGCTGGAATAATTTGAGGGATAGACTTCTGCTTAAGATTGCTTCCTTGTATCATAAAATATCTAAGAGAGGTCATCACAAAACACCGTTAACAGACAAAAGAAACTTAGAGATACCATGGTTACTTACAAAAAGGCATTCACACATTCTTCTATAGTGAAACTTCCAAAACATGCAAAACAATTTGCTAGTAAAAATTGGAATTTCACATCAAAGGAGAAAGAAACTGAAAATGTTGTTTACTTTAAATAATTGGTTCTGGACAAAAGATATTGTTTTACTTATTTTTAAAAATAACACTTTAGTGGCTTACCACAAATTCTGATATGTTGAGTTTTCATTAGAAATACTTTCTAATGTTCCCTTTGATTTGTGATTTGATTTCTTGGATGTATAGAAGGGTGCTATGTAGTTTCCAAATATTTTGGCAATTTTCAAATATATTTATCATTGGGCTTGAATTATCATAAGAGTTTTGCAGACTACACTATATCATTCCAATATAGAATTCATTTGCTCAGAACTATTTGTAATATATATTAAAATGACCACATTATAGAATGAAGAAACGTGAAGATTATTTCCTAAATTCTACTGAATATCCACTATGTCAGGTCTAATTAGCAAGCCTTGAGAAATATTATTAATTGTGCATATTCTAGACTTAACTTCTGTATTAGTCAATCAAAGGGGTGCTGATGGGGCAACTCTTGGCTATAAGCTTTGGCATGTGGGGAGATAATAGAGAAGTGTCTTATTCTTGTAGACAAGAGCAATTAAGTAGCTAAGTGGCTCTCAAGACATATCAAGGAAACATGGTAGATATCCAGGGAAGTTTTAGTTCCCAAGAACTCCCTGCAAAACAAAACAAAACAAAACAAAACAAAACAAAACAAAAAAATTTGGTTAAATTCAACTCTCCAACACCCTGACCATTCCATGACTATACTTGTGCTAGGGAACACATCAGGGGAAAAATACCAACAGACTGACTCTTCTCACTTTAAATACATAATCATTATATCAACTACTTCAAGTGCACCCTTCAATCTTCCCATAATCCTGAAGTGCTATTTTTTTCCTGCAGTCATCTCAGGAATTACTTCATATGTTCCCTAAATTCAAACCTCTTTCAACTGTTCCTCCAAACTCAGATGATAACTTTGCTTACTACTTCACTGAAAGAAAAAAAGTGACTGAAAATCTAATAACCACATCTACCTATCTACTTGACTCTGAACCCACTTATCCCTACACTTTTCCTGCTGTTCTGAATGAACTGTCTTGCCTCCTAAAAAAACCGACTTTGAACATCTGGCTTCCTTCAGTAAGCACAATATGATCATGGGTCATCCACCTTGGAGTATGTTTCTTTACTTCATTTCTTCTTATGACTGAGTAATAATCATTTTATCTATATTCCATTCAAGCCTTTATGAACATTTCAGTTGTTTCCACCTTTTACCTATTGTGAATAGTGCTGCTATGATTACTCATGTACAAGTATTTGTTTCAGTCCCTGTGTTGTCAATTCTCTTGGGTACAGACTAGGATTAAAATTGCAGGTCATATGATAATTCTATTACTGGTCATATTGATGCAGGCTATGGGTGGGAGACTGTTCATATTGTTGTAGAATTTGAGAAAGGTTCAATTATTTGCATACAGAGAGGCCAGGACTCAGGAATGATTTTGAGAAGGAAAAATGGTTTATTGACGGCCGGATGGACTCGAACTTTCTGTTTCAATCCCAAGCCCGAACAAGATTTATGAGCCCCTTTTATACAGAGAGGAAAGGCCAAATGGTCCTTTTGTTTCAGTTCTCAATAGGCTTGAATTAGCATATATTTCCACATCTTACGTAAGCTTTTAGCATGGACCTCAGATACTCTAGATAAGCTTTTAGCATATTTGGTTTGCATTTCCCCTGAATACTTAAAGTTTATAGACCTTGCATTGTTAAACTGTTCTGGTCACCAAGGGCAGGAATGCAGCCTTTTATCATCCCACACCAAAAAGTCACAGATGTTTAGGTTTTCTCTGAAGAGACAAAGAACCTCCCACCCGTAGCCCACATCAATATTTTCATAGATAACCTGAGTTGTATGTTTTCTAAGTGGTGAGTTTGGGACAGTGAGAACTGCCACCCTGCCCTTGGTAACCATGAACACTCTAGTCCTGGAAAAACAGTTTAGTAATGCAAACTCTATACACTTTAAATATTCAGGGAAAATGCAAACCAAATGTGCTAAAAGTTTATCTAGAATGTATGAAGTCCATGCTAAAAGCTTACATAGAATGTGGAAGATATATGCTAATTCAAGCCTATTGAGCACTGAAACAAAGAACCATTTGGCCCTTCCTTTGTATAAAAGGAACTCAAAAACCTTGTTCTGGGCTCAGATTTTGAAATGAGGAGCTCTGAGCCCGGCATGTTGTAAATACATCTTTTTTTCTTTCCTAAAATCATTCCTGAGCCCTGGCCTATATATACACAAATAATTGAACCTCTCTCAACTTCTACATATTAGATATATAATAATTCTATTCATCTTTTTGAGCAACCACTGTACTGTTTTCCACATTTGTTGTATCTTTTTGCATCCCTAACAACAGTACATAAGGGCTACAGTTACTAGAAGTTATTGCTAGCACATAATTTTCTGGTATTTTAAAAAAATCATTGTAACCATTGTATTGATTTGTAAGGTGGTATCTGTTTAGGTTTTGGTTTGTATTTACTTAATGGATAATTATGCTGATTTCTTTTCAAGGGCTTGTTGTCCATTTATATATCCTCTTTGCACACATATTTTTTCTTTGGATGGTACTTGTATACTGTCCACCTTTTCCCATTCTTCTACTTTCAGTAATTCTAATTGTTTTTATGCCTTATGTGAATGATATGTTTACTTTTTCAAACATATTTTTATATATAGACTTTTACATTCAAAGTAATTATTCATCAGTTTGGATTTCTTCTATAATTTATTTTGTATTTTGAGATCTAAGTTTTTTTTCTCTTTTCTTTTTCATATTTCTAAATTTACTTTTTATCATTTTTGTTTTCTTCTATTGACTTAGTAATTCTATTGTATTTATCAGTGGGTTCTCTAAAAATTAAACATGCTGAAACCAAATCTCAGAACTTGTATTAAGACTACAGAAGTCATTCATGAAAAATTAGAATTCATTTGTATATGTTGTTTTTGTTTGTAAATTTGAAGCTTCCTGGCATTTGTTTAGGAAAACACTTTAAATGAAGGTTTCTTAACCTTTTTGTTTAACAGACCCCTTTGGTAGTCAGGTGAAAACCATGGACCCTTTACTAACTCCACACTAAACTCTGTATTATTTAATAAATAAATCACACCTGCACCAACATATTCCAACAGGGATAATGTTTTGTTTTTCATTTAAATTCAAGTTCACTGACTCCTTGTCAAGAACCCCTGATTTAAATGGTTCTATAAAGGAAGGGTTTGACTAGCTTGAATGCCAGTTTTGAGACCAAAAATCTTCATGAAAAAGACAAGTTCATGTCTCTCTTCTAAGGTTGAAGATGGCTTTGGGATTTAGTGAATAAAGATTGTGTTGAGAGATGGGTTTAAGCAAGCAGTAGATGCCCTAATGTGTGAGTAAGTGTTAAGTAAGAATTACTTTTTTGAGAAAGATAGTTAATTTTATCTTACACATTTTTTTTTCAATGTAGCACATTCATTGCATTTGATGAATACATTTTGGAGCACTGTTGCCCTGCATGGATTGTAGTTTACATTGTAGTTTACACTCTCTCCCAGACCATTGAGGGTTTATGGCAGGATATAAAATGTCCTGAATCTGTCCCTGCAATATCATTCAGAACAACTCCAAGTCCCAAAAATAACCCTATATCACACCTCTTCTTCCCTCTCGCTGCCCTCAACAACTCCTGTGGCCTCTGTCTCCACATCAATGATTCAATTTCTTCCATTGCTAGAGTCACAATAATTCTACAGTAGAATACCAATATGTCCATTCTAATGCATATTTTATTCCTCCATCCAGCAGACCCTGGGATGGCAATGTCCACTTCATCTCTAAATTGAGAGGGGGCTTAGATCTCACATGATGGCTGATGGTTGGGACCCTTTATTGCAGTTATAGACTCAGTTCCTTGGAGTGGGGGTTGACCATCCTCACCTCTTTATTAGCTGACCTGGGTGAGTCCAATGCACCAGAGAGTAGGTGTTGCAATTCTTTTGAGGCTCAGGGCCCAGCTTGCACATGGAAAGTGCAGAGATTCAAGTCTTCTGAGCATACACCAACCCCAGCGCCAACCACAGATTCAGTAAAAGTGACAGAAGAGGCATGTGTAGGGAGGTCACATTAACATTCTTATTCGATGTCAAAACTACCTTCCATATTTACAGGTGTACAGTAAAAATATATTACATGTGATCCTTAATTGCTGTATTAGTAGACCTGCAACCTATAAAAATATAAGAAAGATCAAAGAGAATAGTTTGGCGCCAAATGTACAAGGACTGCTAGGGTAATGAAAATTTTAGTTCCTGGAATCATTTGAAATCTTGGAAGGTCCCTGAAACTTTTTGAAGATTTGTGTAATGGAATTTGAACTATTTTTTGATATTATGCAAGTGGGTAATACCAAGATAAATTAGGGTACTGGCATATAAGATAAATATATCTTAACTTAGTCTTCCCCTTTCCCGTTTCATGATTCTTCTGATTATTCATCAAACACAAATTTATAACAAAATACTTGTATCTATTATCTAAGAATTATTATCTCAGATAATATTATAATTGATAAATTGGTTTATTTATCAATTTACTCAAATGTACATATGAAATATCAAGTAATTTCCATATACTACAAAATAAACTTTCAAGTATATTATAGAAAAATTTGCTCTCTGGTTTTAAATATTAGTAATTGAAATGAGAGCGATAGTAATATGCTAAGGAGGCTATAAACAACACAATTAGAGTAAGAATAAAATTGCTTTTACTGCAAGTACAGCTTCAGTATAGAATAACGTTTTGTAACTTTGAGTGTAGAGTTGATTTATACATACATCTCATGTCTTAGCATATTAGTATTGGTCTATGCATGACTTTTATTTTATTTATTTGATTATTTATTTGTGTACTTATTTTAAATTTCCTTGTATCCTTATGTCCCAATTCCTCTTACTCCTCTGTAGGTAGAGAAACCACCATATACGTTAGGTTGTCTGCACTATTACCATTTATGCCTTTTGTCCCATTTTATTCTCAAAATTGAACTGGTCACTGTCCCTGTACTCATGTACTTATGAATCTTTATTTTTGAAAATAAAATTTAGCCTAGTGTTATAGAATGCCTAAAAGCAACCTCCTGACAGCCTCTTTTTTGCTCAAAAGTGGCCACTGTCTAAGCTAACTCAGTATATAAATGCAATACCTTCTGAACAGCATGGAACATGACTCCTGCTACAGTGCATTTAGCCATTTATTCATCTGAAGGAAAGAAAAAAAATATTTAGTGAAGTGTTATTTCATGGAGCAAAGGTGTAGTTCCTTTCTTTTCCTCTGTCGTGTCTGAAGTGGGCAACAAATAATCAAAAATAATAAAGAAGAAGGAGGCAGGGTGACAGCTTGAGAAGAGTTAACAATTTTGTTAATAATTGCACAGAATAAGAAATTACACTAAACAAGAATAAAATATGTATTGGTATTGCAGTGAATACTGAATTTGGCAAATTTACCAGGTCATGATAATTTTGCACTATAGCATGCATGTTTGTAGCCACATCTGAAGAATATGGATATTTGAATTCATATGAGATTAAGGTTGGTCAGTAAGTGTGATAAACACACACACAATTTTTAAAAATCCTTGGCAAGGTAGTTTAGAATACTGAAAAGAAAGAGATAGGTTTCAGACCATAAACAAAGCTTGCAAGTAAAAAAAATATATTTTTCAGAAAAAATATTCCTCAATTATAATTTCCACTATAACTTTCAAACTATGATTATTTACAATCATTTATATGTATAGTTCTCAACTAAAGTAATTTTTCCCAAGGAGGTATCGTTATTTCTCATTGTATTCTCTCTTATATTCCTCTATCCATAAATAAAAGTTTAATTTCTAATGTATAATCATATGATGACCATCATGAAGTATTTAAATCAAATTAAATGACTTAGAATGCAACCATATTTTCAGAAGAATAAGTTGTTAGACATATATTCACATGTAAATAAAATATTTGAAAATATATATAACACAGTGTTATTGTGCCTAATTTATTCTATTTTTCTATTCAAAGCACTTCTCTACAATCATGTGTTCCATATTTTACTAATATTTATTTTAATTTAAAATCTTAAAAAATATTTTGAAAGCTTAGCCTTAGTTTTGTTTTTTGTTTTTTTACCTATTTGGGTTTTTTATTCCTTCTCTATCATATATTTTACTGATATTCATTTTGGCTCTTATACTAGCTGACTTTTATAAAAACTTATTTTACCCCATATTTAATGGAGATATGAAAAAGAATGAAGCAAATAGTATTTGTTTGTCAGCACTTTAAAAGTCTAACAAAATATATGTCAATTATGCCAGATGATAAATATGTTAAGAAGAATTCCAATATTGAAAATTGTGAATTCTAGAAACAATGATATATTCAGAAGTGATTTATTTACTTTCATAGAGTATGCTTATTGTTTACCAAATTATGAGGATAAGGTAGAGAGAAGAATTAGAGAAAATCAAGATTATATGATTTGTGAATGTGATAATAATGTAACAATGGATTCTTTAACTTTCTAAGAATAAAGATTTAATAACTAAATACATCTATTATTAGAATTTTCAAGAGCAGTAATTCCCAACATTTTTGCTTTCTGGTACTTTAGTTTGGAGGTTTATCATCCACAGATCTTCATGCTCTTCTGTTCCTTATACCTGACTGCCATTCTGGGCAAAGACATCATGTTGACAGTGATCTGGTTGGAAAAATCACATCACGAACCCATGTATTTCTTTTTTTCCATGCTGGCTGTCAGTGACCTGGGCCTCTGTGTTACCACCTTACCTAAAATTCTTAAACTTTTCTGGTTTAATTCTCATGAAATAGACTTTGATGCATGCCCTGCCCAAAGATGTACTTTATCCACATCTCTCCAAATGGAGTCAGGTATCCTGTCTTTGTTTTTTTGACTACTATGTAGTCATTTCCAATTCTCTCAGATATATTTCCATCTTCAACAGTACCTCCACTGTGAAAATTCCTGTGGGGTTTGTATGATGTGTCAGTATGAATTTTGGGAATCTTAGAAAAAATTATTCTTGAACTAGCCCATTTCCATAGGGAGTGGAAGCGGGAGACTTTACTTGTATTAAATTTAGTTAAGGGGTCTTTTATTAGATCACTTGATTAGATTGTTTTAGAGCTATTGATGGGATAAAGTGAGGAGTGCCCTGGGTTAGGTCTCTGTCCCTTTTCTGGACCTTAAATAAACTGAGAACCCACAGAGAGACACCTAGGAAAAGGAGCTTTGCCATTTTGTCCCAGCCACGTGAGAGGATTCCAGATTTACGTACAACTACAGAAAGAGAGAGAAGCCCTGAGAGGCTCAGGTAGTTGAGGATAAGGGAGGTGAGGCCCAGGGAGAAAGATGCATGATCACCCACATGGGTAAACTCTAGGAGAAAGTAGAGAAAGACTGGAAGACCCCCCAGGTTGCATCAGTATATGGCAGGACTCTAGGATCTGAGAGTAGCTGATCTGTAGTGAGAAATCATCTCCGATGATGGCTTGATTTGAACACTTTCACAGCCTCAGAACTGTAAGATTTTACCCCAATAAAATTCCAATTATAACAGCATTTTGCATATGCAGCCTTTGGCAAACTAACAATGGGCAAACATTTTTCTCAGCCCAGCCCCTGTACTCATTAAACAACTAAAATTTTGTGAGGCCAGTATGATTTTCCATTCCTGCTTCCAACACCAAGATATTATTAAGCTCTCCTTCTCTGACTACCATATTAACAACTTCTCAGGACTTGCTGTCATTTTTGGGTAGATTTTGGGTAGATTCCATACTCATCCTGCTCTCCTATGTAAATATCCTGACCACAGTGCTAGGTATTGCCACACAGGAGAAATGAGTCAAGGTCCTCAACACATTTGTGTCCAACATCTGTGCTGTGCTGCTGTTCTGTATCCCTCTATTGGGCGTGTCCATCATTCACCACTTTGGGAAGCATGCCCCACCTGTAGTTCAGATCAGCATGGGCTACGTCTACTTATTGGTGCCTCCTGGGCTCAACCCAGTTGTCTACTGCATCAAAACCTGAGATATGCACCCACATTCTAGGGATTTTCAAGATGTCAAACATTAGACACTAATTAGGATTTTACCTGGCCAGCTATTCACTTTGAGACCAGTAACCACTGCAAAATATGTTTACCAAACAAGAAAATAAGAGATATTCTGCCCAAGAGAATATATAGTTATCTGTTAATTTTGCATGTAAATGATTTTTTTTAAAAAGGCATTTGGATTTAAAAAATTTAATTAAAACAGGATAACAAATAATCCTAAATTTTTGTGCCATAGCACTAAAATTCAAAGTTAAAGTCAATAATCTAACAGATCTTCTCTTGTGTTTCCAAACTAAGACAGCCACTATTGATCCAATTATACTTACTCTAGATCAACTATGTTTAAAACTGTTTCTGAAATTTTAATATGTTCAAACTTTCTCATTATATGTCTCTTTTCAGATGAGAAAAATTCTCTACAAATGTGACTGAAAGATTTTCAAACCCTGCAAGAGAAGTTAAATCATTATGCTATAAAGTGAATGGTAGATTTATTCAACAAATGTTTTTCAGCTCCAGCTCTTCACCAGGTACATTAGAAACAGTGAGAATAAAACAATGCATATAAAATAGGCAAGATCTCTGTCTTGATTAATGTTATATTAAATGGAATTAGAAAAATATCTCAAAAAGTGAACCTATCCTATTACAATTCCATCAATACACACATTTAAAAGTTCTAGTATCTTGCAAAGAGTCACTTCCCTGGATGAACCTATTATGTGGGATCACATCAGGCCCAACAAGTAACTTCAAGTTGGTTTGTGGCCAAGACTAAATTATGCATGATTCCCAATTGTTAAGGCTCATATATTTGAGTTTTTTCCAGGCATTTTGGAGAGGATTACACCAACCAACCATCTGCCTGTTACTTTCCATAATGGTACTATTACCTTTGTTTTTGTGGTGCTTCCTACTGTTTTTACTGATTAAAGACCTAACCTGCATTACGTTACCTTGCTGCAAGGATTAATAATCCCATTGCTAAGGAATGTGGCTTTCAAGAATATGATGCTGAGTACAAATAAGCAAAGTTGTATCAGGACCCTTTGTTGATCTTTCATTCCAAAATGTATTCTCTTTTCAGACCAACATGTTAATGCTGAAACTAGTAACGAAACTTTTTTTGTGATTTATTCTCTATTTTTAAAACATGTTTTTAAATGTATGCTTATAGTAAAAATTAAAACAGTAGAAGAGGGTTCCCTGGAAAAGTCATTTCACCACTTCCCCGAACCATTCCCAGGAGTTTGTGTATCATCCTAGAACTATTTATACATATATAAGCATTAATATTTTTTTCATTTAAAAAACCATAAGTGAAAGCATGCTGTATATAATTTTCTATAGCATGAGTTTTTGTAAGCAATCCTATTTTGGTCAATAATGGGGTATATTAGGGAGTATGGGATTTTTTCTTTAGGAGTAACAAAAACATTCTGAAATGGACTGAGCTGATAACAGCACAATTCTGTGATGAAATTGAGAGTCACTCAATCTACACTTTTGATGGATTGTACAATGGAGATGAGCTTATTTTACAGTGAATGTGTGGTGAATGATAAACTGTGACTAATGGAACAAATATGAAGGTAATCTCTTATGAAACATAACAGATATAAAATATTAACACATAGTGTTAATAATAGGATGGATTGTGGCCCAAGAGTCGGGGGGGGGGCTCGCTCCTGCCGAACCGCCGGCGGGGGGTACTCCCGAAGGGAGCACCGGTTCTCCAGGCATGGGGGACGCGCGGTTTGGGAAAAAACCACGGAGACCGCTTGAGCGCAAGAACAGGTCTGCTTTATTATGGAAGTGCACTAGGTTATATAGGGTTGAGAGGGAGGAGTAAGATGGAGGGAGGGCTAGCTACGGGGCAGTAGTGGACAGGCTGAAGCTTATGGACAGCCCCGAGGTAAGCAGTTACCGGGGAAGAGGGCAGATTGTACATTGGCAATATGGGCGGGACTGGCGGGAAAGATAGCGATGGCTGGAAAGTGGAGGAGGGGTGGCGAGAGGCAGCAACAAAATATAAGCTATGAACTATATATAGAGTAATATGTTCATTCATCATTTATATCAAATGTATCACAACTATGTAAGGTATTAATGGGAGGGCAATGTCTGGGAATGCTGTATGGTATGCAGGATTGTTTTGTTAACTCACAACTTCTCAATTAAAAAAAATTAAAAACCTATTTCATGGATGTCATTCCACATTAGCACATTCAGATTGGATTCATTCTTTTTAAAGCCTGGATAACTGAATTAACTAATTGCCTGTGTATGGACAGTTTGTTGGACCCAGTGTTTCAGGCATAATGTCTTCACATACTGGCAAATGGAATGGGGATGGAGAAGAATACCAAACACTCTCTTTTAAAGTTCACATTTTTGGGGAGCGGGTGTAGCTCAGTGGTTTGAATGCCTGTTTCCCATGTGCAAGGGCCCAGTTCCAATCCCTAGTACCTCCTAAAAAAATAAATACAAAACAAAAGTTTACATTTTACTTTTCACTGACCAATGTTATTAGAATGTATTTCAAGGATTCAAATAGATCTATAAAAGCAGTGTGACCAGACCGGCAGTGTTAATTGCAAGCTTAGAATCTCTTTGGTACTTAAAGAGCAGTACTTGTGATGGTTAGGTTCATGTGTCAACTTGGCCAGGGAAAGGTACCTGATTATTTGATCAAGCTATCACTGGCCTAATTGTTATTGTGAGGACATTTCATGCATTTAATCATTAGTAAGTTGATTGCATCTATGGGTAATTAAACCTACAAACATTTTAGCAATGATTGATTTCAGAAATGAGAGAAGTCTCATCAAATCAGTTGAAGGCCTTAAAAGGAGAAGTGTTGATTTCATCTGTCAGAAGAATGAATTCTCACTTCTACTTTAGAAAGACAGCCTCAATTCATTAAGAGGTGCTTCTGGCTTGCAACCTGCCCTGGACTCAAATCCTCATGTTTGCATGTGACATTTTTATAACATCTCACAATATTTGCAGATATCTCCTGTTGATTCTGTTTCTCTAGCGAACCCTGACTAATACAGTGCCATTCCAATGTCAGTTCTAAAACAAGTTAGTCACATGCTAATGCTTTCTCAGACAGGTAACTGCAAATCACTTCAAGTTGCAAAAGGTAGTATAGCAGTTTGATATGATTGATGAATTCCAAAAAGAAATATTGGATTATGTTTATAATCTTATCTGTACCTGGGCATGATTGAGTTATGATTAGGGCATTGAGTCCCACTGTGGGGACTCACAGATAAAAGGCATGGCAAAGAACAGAGTTGGGGGTTTATGATATAGGAGTTTTGTTGGAGTTTGATGCTGAAGACTTAAGCTGAAGCCCTGGGAAGTAAGCTCACAGAGGAAAGATAAGCCAGCCCCAGGAAGAAAGGAAACTTGAACCCAGAGAAAATCAAGCCCCAGGAATGTAGGAACCCTTAACCCTTGCAAACGTCGGCAGCCGTCTTGCTCCAACATGTGAAAATAGACTTTTGTGAGGGAAGTAACTTATACTTTATGGCATGGTATCTGTAAGCTCCTACCCCAAATAAATACCCTTTATAAAAAGCAACCAATTTCTGGTATTTTGCATCAGCACCCCTTTGACTGACTAATACAGGTAGCTTATTAATAAAAAAGTTCAATATTACTTTACATAGAAAAACAATATCTCAACCTAGATATCAAAATTTTTAAAAAGTGTATTTATTATAAGTTCTCATATTCATTTGTTATGAATAAAAAGGCCCAAAATAAACTTGATGGCCTTGTCAGTTAATAGCTGTTAATGATGAAACAGGATATTTACTGTATAAACTTAGTAGTGGAAAGAATCCCCTTTATAAGGAAGTTGGAAAACTAAAATTTATTAAACATGTTACTTCCAGACTATGTTATATTTTGGAAAATGGCCAATAAGCATTTTATTACAACTTTTTTCCATCACATTTGCATCATAGTGGGTAAAAAACTCTTTTTCTGAGCACATTTTTCTCCTTGAATAGGAAAAACAGTGAACCTTTTGAAAAAGTAGGCAACAAAGCTAAACAGCCATCCATTTTGAAGCATTTGTCTAAATTCTGAAATAATGCAAGTGCTGGATAGCAGAATCTCCCTTACTATGTGACTGTCATAAACAGAGGATGGATGCATCTACTTGGGCACTGAAAAGCCCTTCTGTCATGGCTGGATTTTCAGACAAATTCAATAGTAGTTTCCAGACTTGAACACTGGTTCTTCCATTTCCTGTTAATAACAGGTAGAAAAGACCTGTAAGGTAACTAACTGTTAAGCATGTGCTGGTAGTCATTGGTAAGTCTCAGACCTGCCAGCTGCACAGCAGAGTTCAGTGGATTAGAGACTTCCTCATATGTTGATTTATGTATATCTTTATTGTGCTTTGACTTTCAACATTCAGACTCAGGTCACTCGGTGCATTTAAAGCTTTCTTTTTAATACTGTGGTTTGGACTATTCATCATGATTCCAACAACAGGAATACCACCCAATTTATGATTAATGGCTTGGTTACCTAGAGAGGCTGCTCTATTACTCAGTGACCAAAGCTCTTTCAGTAATTAGTGGGTCCTCAGTTAACTCAAGCATGTAATGGAATTTGTGAAATTGTTCAGCATTCAGGCCTTGAGTGCTTTAAGGATTTTGAAAATTGGGCACAAAAATAGATTACTCACATTTTCAAGATCTTTTATGTTAGCAAGGAGCAAGCCAAGCTATGATAAATTGGTAGAAGGAAATAATTAAAATAATTGTAGAAAATAGTAATTTAGAAATTTTACAATGTTGGATTGGTAAATATCTAAAAAGTATGTTTCATGTTTAGATGATTAATACATGAGGCAGAGTAAGTACCTAAAGGAAAACTATATTTAAAATATCATACAAGAAATATATATGGCTAGAATACTATAACCAAAATAAATATAAATACATTGGAAAAATATTTGAAACAAAAATGTTAGGAAAAAAATCATAATATGTTTAAATTAAAATGACTCCTTGAAACTGCTAATAATATTTTGAGCAATAAATAAATGAAGAATGTGACACAACCTGAAAATTTCAAGAAAATCAGCTACACATCATTCATAAAATATGAAAATATTAAGTATCTCCACTTTGTGAATTTCAATTAAAGCTTTAATGAGATAAAATATTTTGATGAGCAAAGTGACAAATCCTTTAAAAAGAATCATCCTTACAACTATGAAGGTCTTGGTCATATTGCCTCACTTACATATCACCTGATAGGATACTGATTTGTACAATGATTTTGGAAGATAACATGATGTAATGCACCAATTGTTTTTAAGAATGTCTGATTTCTTTATATTAGTTAAAACCACCCAATCAAATAAACAAGCAAAATGAAATTATTAGCTTACAAAATACAGAAATTAAAAATTGTGAAACAAAACCAAAAACAGCCAAAAGTAAACAATACAGGACCCCATGTGATCAGGAACCTGAATCCTTTTATTTCCTTCTTTGCCACCTGCTGTCTTTTGCCTTAAAATATTATGGCAACATAAGTTACTACAATCAGGTACATATCAACATGCAGGAAGGAAGACATAGAAGCAGGGGCATAATAAAGACATGACGGAGAAGTCACTGCAGACATTTGTTTACACATCACTGGCTAGAATTAGTGAGAGGGGCGTATTTCTTAAAGTGATGTCCATTAAGGATTACCAGTATTTAATGTTGCCACCTGACCAACAATAAACTTCAAGTTTTATTTCTCAAGAAGAGTAGGTAACCAATGTTCAGATAGACAATTAGCAACCTCTAGGCTACCGTTTAAGGATTTAACATCTAGGAATGTATTCTATAAAAGCGATTCCCATCTAGGCTGTATCCCAAATAGAGCAAACTATATCTGCATTATTTTTATATCATAACATAATATCTGGAACAATATTACATAATGTGCTTGTACAATGTTTATATATATCATTGGACTGGAATAATCAAATCATGGAACATCCACATAATAGTTTACATTGTAAGAATCAAAACAGTGCTTTTAAAGTTTCTGGTGAAATGACTAAATAGAATGTAATGTTAAATAAAAACTATCATCCAAAGCTAATATTAGCACACTCAGATATTCATATCCACATTTATACATCAATCATGTACTTTTTATACATACATATATGGAGAGAGAGACAGATTAAATACATTTTAGATTGAGGAATCTCCGTTTTCAAGTAAATGTTAAATTAGCCTGCTTTAATGGGTTGCAGGCTCCTCTAACAATCATTGTGTCCACCATTAACTTTTCACTACTTCCACTTATTAACACAATTTCATTTTGCATATTAATTCTTAGGCCATTCAAATTCCAACTCTAGGCTGAGGTTTTATTATAAGCGCTCTTATTCCCCTCAGCACCACTTTGTCTAACGACCCCAGCAACTCAGTGTGGAATAAGTACTTGTGTGTGCAAGTTTTATTTTCTTGGCAGAAACCAGTCATAGATTACTCTCTAATATGCCCTATTCCTCTTCAGTTTTTCATTAGTCTGCCAGGTTATTAAATTGAATACCAGACAGTGATTATAAAACAAGGATTTTTTATTCACAGTTTTAAAATGACATCTTAGTATTTATGAGTTTTTGAGAGGAAGACCACAAAGGTAGAATGTCATTCTTTTCACATCATATCAAGAATTTATACTATTAACAAGAAAATTCACTATTGAAATTAACCTTGATCAGTTGGCTGCAGTAGTGTTTGCCCAGTATTTCCATTGAGAAAGTTGCTCTTTACCCACTTTTCATAATAAAGGAAGTCACTGCATAATTCATATTTAAGGAGTGGAGTGTTATGCCCCATCTCTTTGAAGAAAATTGCAACATAAATGATTTTGAATTCTTCTGCATGGGCAGTATGGCTATTACTTTTTATTTGTTTATTCAGGCACACAGTCAGTAATTTATTCATGTCAGTATGGAGTCATGGAATATATTTATATTTTGTGTTATAACCCAGTTGTAATTCTTTTTCTTTTTAATTTCATGCTCAAATTGTTCCAGGTTAACCCACTGGGGACTTTCTCAGTGGGCTTTTTTGAAACCAAATTGTGGAGGCTAGGTTGAGTACTGTTACTGAAGCAGCTTAAAAGATTGTTCCATTACCTTATTATGCCCATGTTGTCTGAGTCATGTGATACATAAAGGACTAGGGGATACTATGATCATGTGCCCACTGCCACAGATTCATTGCTGTAAAGTTGTTTCCTTGGTCTCTTGTGACATTTTGCAAGATTCTGGTTTTGTAGAGACCTTCATATAGTTGTGTTGACTGAGGCCCTCCAAGCAGCAAAGGTAATCCTGCAAAGAAAATTAAGTGACTATTTCCAATCAAGATGAACAACTTACCCTTCCAGAATGTTTGGGGTCCAATATAATTAATTTGGCACCATGTGGCTGATTCATCTAATAAGTTGATGGAATCATACCAGCTCTCTTATTGGCAGGAATTAACAGAATAGAGTTGGTGTGTAGAATTACATGCAATTGCATCCAATCAAGACATCCACTCACCCCAAAGTTGGCTTCCAGACCTTTGTTCCAGCAGTGGGAATGGTCAGTGCCAGAGGATGGCTCCCATCAATGGACCAAGCCAAACTTCCTATTCAGTTTCATTATTTTTCCATGCCAGATGCTCTCTGGGGGGCTTAATCTTAAATAAACACACATTTACACTTTTTGCCCACTCCTTTAGATCCAAGTACAGGTCTCTTCCTCAGATCTGATCCTACTGATGGCTCATAAATTCTGCATACAGACTCCTCATCAACCAACCATTCATAACTCACAAATGTGTAGGAACACATATATTTTATTCTTTCCTTGGACCACTCTTTTCTCAACACAAAATGCATGAGCAGCTACACCCTGAAAGCAATAAGCATTGGGTGCATTCCCCTTCACAGTCATCTATCATGGACAACCTTGAGTGCTAAGGCAGTGTAGAGGCAATTCATTTGTAAGTGGCACTGATATACCAAGCTTAATCACCCACTAACCAAAATGACCTTCTTTCTTTTACATCAGCTGGTCATAAGAAACTATCATGGAACCAAAGGTGTGGATAAAGGGAAAGGTGATGGTAAATGAATGTCATGGAATCCAAGTATACTGCCTTGTGGTACTTACATGTGGCTTCTGGTCCTGCTTGTGGCTAATCCAAGATTTATTGTTTCAAACCTATAATGAATTGTGCCATTCTCACCTGAAGATGAGACTTTGTCAACCAGACAGGATTTAGGTAATGGCAGGGAGTTCTGGACATTTAGTCCCTTTTTGTGCCATGCTCAAATGCCCTGTACCTCTGTATGAACCAGTCCCAGGTAAAATAATAAGAACAAGGTTTTTTTGTTTTGTATTAAATAGTGTGTAAATATAGCTGTCTACATTGTGATTCTCTTAATGGAGTTTGGCATAAATTCCAAGTGGTATATTTTCCCATCACTACTATTATAATAGTAAAGGAACTGCCAGGTCATATGGCCCAAAATGTTGTACTATGTGCATTCCAGCAAACACCTACTTCATAGCCCCTTCCTGCTTTGGACCCAAATCAAACCTTGCAGTCTTTTCTGTTACACAATAAATGGTTTGGAGATTTTTTTCTCAATGTAGATGTTATCTCTAGTAACTGATGAGGTGTACAAGGAATTGTCAAATTTTAAATTCATTTTTCTCATTGATATTAACATTATTGTTTTGTGTTTTGTTTTACGATGGGTTTTCAAAAATTTCAAGGGGATCAACTGAGATGTTTCTATTCCAAATATCGAAGTCATTCCCAAACATGGCCCTGAACTTAGCATAGAAATCTTGGTAAGTTTGAGAATTTCACCTTCTATGAAGCTCTGCTACTCCTAAACATTCTCTGGGTTTAAGTATGTTAGATGAGAGATTATTTCCTTTGGCAAAGACATTCTCTGATATCCAAGTTTATCCTAAATCAGTTTTTAATCATTGTTGAATGTCACTGTCTTCCTTCAATATATCAATTGCCCTCAACAAAGTCATGCAATCCTATGATTCTTCTAATTATGCTAAATATTTTTTATTTAAGTAGCCTTCACCAAATGTGTCTGTTTTCACTTCCTCTAAAATTCCTGATCTATTTATTTTCTTTCTGACTTCAAACTATATGAACTCTCTTCCACCTTCATTTCCACTCTTTTGCATGGATTGTTTTTCATTACAGCTTTCAAAATCTATTTCCATTATATTTCAGATCTCGTCTCAGAAAGACTAATTTAATTATATCTGTATTAGCCCCACACCATAACCTGTTTTCTCAGAGCACCATCAATTTCTTAAATCACATTTTCAAAATGTAAAAATAATTACTCTAAATATATATATATATATATTCTTTATATACAGATTGCCACCCCCACCCTCCCCATTAGTATACATTATATGAAGGATGGGGCCTATCTTTTTCACATCAGATTTGTATGTCACTGTGTTCTCAGTGTCTATTATAGTGTCTGGGCATTAATAGGCCTCCAGGATACATTTGCTGAATGAATATTTTTCAATTAAACAGCTGGTTGATCAATTGGGTAATTGGTAGCCTGAGTTCCTGACTACTTGAGTTTATATATTACAAGTGATTTAGAATAATTGAAAATTCTTTACAATAGCTAAAATTCTCAACACTTTACCTAGGAGACATGTATCATGAGATAAAGTAATCCTTTTTTTCTTAAACAAACCTGTACACATTATAAACACAATCATCATAATAATCCAGAGACCCCTTAAATCCAATTTTTTATTTCTTCTTTCTTGAATTCATATTCTCTTTTTTATCTTCATTGGCAAATCATAATGTGTCATCAGAATTAGTGAAAATAGGTCTCTATATGGTTAAACTATTTCTAGTTTTCCCATCTGGATTCTAATTTAAGCATTGCTTCTTCATAATTTTCCTTAATTCCAGGCTTGAATTTTTCAAGGTCCTTAGAAATCCATTCCACTGGAACGATATTACATATAGTAAATATAATAGTGTCAAAATTATTTTATGAAATAGCTGTTATAATATTCCCATTTTACCATTGAAAAAACAGAGGCACAGAGATGTTAAACAGTGATTAAGGTCAACATAGCTTCTAAGTAATGATTTGGGAATTCAAACCTGAGCAGTCTGATTTGAGAGTCTGCAATCTCAGGTATGTAAGTGCGTTCCCTCCTATTCAATTCAATGTGAAATGGAAGACAATGAAGTAAATTCAAACAATCAGAAATATGAACATGGAGTTAGTAGTTTCCTTTGAAGGAGAAAGTTTGGACTCATAAGGCAGCCTGTAAAATGGAGTCAAGCCATGCCTGACACCAGATAATCCAAAGAAATCTTAATTTGTCTCAGAAGGAGATATTCTAAAAATTGAAGGAAAAAATAACATGATGCTCTGTAACTCTACATTGTGATAGATATTCTAGGTTCAGAAGAGATTAATGTAATAATTATGATAGTCAATACCCAAAATACAATTCTTAAATGTAATTCTTATATTAATGCACTCATAACTACTTATCTCTTATTTCCATTCAAATCTAGGTAATTGAATCTCACAAAAGGAAGGGAAGGAACAAGATCACAATGAAAGCAGTTAAAAATAGGAATAATAAGAAAATATTAGAGAATAGCTTTCTGTTTTGTAACCTATTGAAAAGTTGGAGGCTATAGATATTTTCAAAGAATTAAATTGAACCACACTGAGTAAACAGGAAAAGGAAAAATGGGTGGAAAAGTTTGGATATAATTAAATCCTTTGGGCAAATGTTTGTGGGAATAAATTTCTTTATATAATATTATAGGATTGTAGCTAGATTGAATAAAATTAGAATATGACAGAAAACATGCACACACAAAATTTCTGGATAAACTCTAGAAGTTATATCCTGAATATCTTGATCTTTTCAAAGACATTTTCCTAGCACCATCCTAATTTTCAAGCTTACAAATTTAAAAATCTTTTTATGTTAATTTACATGAGATGTAAATAATCCTGTTAATTGTGGCCTTCAAACTCATGTTATTTTACTCAAAGTCAAAGGTAATGTGCCAGTAATAACTCTAATAACTCTGATAAGTCTGAGCAAGGAGCTAGTCTCTTGGGAACAAACAAATCAGGAAAAATAATCAGATGCTAGGGAAGGTTCTGTTGTATCAGGAAAACATATTAAGAAAAAACCACCCAGGTCAGCCATCTCTTAAGCAAGTTGCCTGAGGAGAAAATAATTGCATCAATGCTAATTAATTACTTCATATATTACAAATGTAAGATGTAGTGTTCTGTGTTTCTAGAGAGAGGGTTGATGCCATTTTTCCAAGGGAATGAAACTTGTTAAGACTTGAGTGTTTCAGAATTTAGAAGAAGACAACACTTGGAGAAATCATTCCAAATTCTCTTGGTTCTTATGCCACAGACTGCTGTGTTCACTGTAGATCAAACAAGGAGACAGATGGTAGCATCACAGATGTAAATATGAGGAGTTTTCCAGAGCAACTAATTGTAAAATTAATAAACATATGGGAGCAGATATCACTCAAGTGGTTGAGCACCTGCTTTCCATCTATGAGGTCCTGGGTTTGATCCCTCGTACCTCCTAAAAAGCAAACAAACAAAGGAAAAATCCAACTCTCACTGGAGAGCAGATGTAACTCAGTAGTTGAGAGTCTGTGTCCCATGTACAAAATCTTGGGTTCAATCCCCAGTACTTGCTAAAAAAAAAAAGGAATGGTATTAGACACACATATATGCAAAATTGATACAAGATTCAAACTTAAAAAATATATAAGGAATATCAAGTATAGTGATAAAATTATGAATTCCAAGTTCTACACTTCATAAAACCAGCAGATTTATTAAAAAGTTTTTTAAAATCTTCTAAGAGATCTCAAAGAAACCTGCTGTAATGTTAAACTAAGCAAATAACCTAGGTAACCTAGGATTATATGTTGAAAGGTGTCAAATTTTCCTCATTAACATTTAGGTGTAATAAAGTTCTTATTTAATTTTCATTTATTTTATGTTGTTAAGTAACTTTTCTGTCAAACATATTCTAATGAATTATGAATGGAATGAAGCAAACACCACAAACTGAAATATGGATTTTGATATAAAAAATTATAGTCTAATATAATTGAATATTCAAAATCAGTTGAAAAGGAAAATATAAATGAAATTAAATGAAATAAAAATTGGGCATTATTCCCAGAAGGAGAAGAGAAGGGAAAGGCATCAGAAGGAATTTTGCAGGAAATAATGGCTGAAAACTTCCCAAATCTACTGAAAGAGACAGATGTACATATCCAAGAAGCACGGCGCACCCCAAACATCATAAACCCCAACAGGCCCACCCCAAGACATATACTTGTCAAGTTATCCAACGCTCAAGACAAAGAGAAAATTCTAAAAGCAGCAAGAGAAAAGAAAACCATCACATACAAGGGAAGCTCCTTAAGATTAAATGCTGATTTCTCATCTGAAACAATGGAGGCAAAAAGGCAGTGGTATGATATAGTCAAGGTACTAAAAGGAAAAAAATTTCCAACCAAGAATACTCTATCCAGCAAAACTAGCATTCAAAAATGATGGAGAGTTCAAAATATTCACAGATAAACAGAAATTGAAAGAGTATGCCAACAAGTAACCTCCTCTTCAAGAAATTCTAAAGGGAGTTCTGCAGGAAGAAAGGAAAAAACAGGACAGGCAGAGTTGGAGAAGAGTGTAAGAGCAACAAAAAAGACAAAAGGAGAAGAAAAACAAACAAAATATAACAAACACAAGTCCAAACAAAATATGGCTAACATAAATAATTCTTTGAAAGTTATAACACTGAATGTCAATGGATTAAACTCACCTATCAAAAGATTCAGACTGGGACATTGGATAAGGAAATATTACCCATTTATATGCTGTCTACAGGAGACACATCTTAGACCCAGAGATTCATGGAGGCTGAAAGTGAATGGTTGGAAAACAATCTTACAAGCAAAAAATAACCAAAAAAAAAAAAAAAGGCAGGAGTAGCTATATTAATATCAGACAAAATAGACTTTAAATGGGAAAAAATTGTGAGAGACAAAGAAGGATACTACATATTAGTGAAAGGGACAATCTGTCAAGAAGAATGAACAATCATAAATATTTATGCTCCTAACAAGGGTGCCTCTAAATACATGAGGCAAATGCTGGAAAAACTAAGTGAAAGAATAGATTCATCTACAATTATAGGGGGGGAATTTAATATACCACTATCAACTCTGGACAAAACATCTCAAAAGAGAATCACTAAAGAAAAAAATATTTGAACTGTGTATTAAAGGAGCTGGATCTAATAGACATATACAGATCATTACACACAAACACAGCAGGATATATATTTTTCTCATGTTCACATGGATCATTATCCAAGATAGACCATATGTTAGGCCACAAAGAAAGGCTTAGTGAATTCAGAAAGATTGAAATCATACAAAATAATATCTCTGACCACAGTGGAGTGAAGCTGGAAATCTTCAAGGGCCAGAGGCCCAGATTTCACAGCAAGATATGGAAATTAAACAGCACACTCTTAGAAAACCAGTGGGTCAAAGAGGAAATCTCAAAATAAATCAATGACTACCTCGACACAAATGATAATGATAACACAACATACCAAAATTTATGGGATGCAGCAAAAGCAGTACTGAGAGGGAAATTTATACCCATAATTCATACATCAAAAAAGAAAAAAAGAGCAAAAATTGAAGAACTAACTGCACATTTGGAAGAATTAGAAAAAAAAAAACCAACAAAGTAATCCCACAGGAAGAAGAAGGAAGAAAATAACAAAGATAAGAGCAGAACTAAATGAAATAGAAAATAAGAAAGCACTTGAAAAGATAAACAAGACCAAGAGCTGGTTTTTTTGAGCAGATCAATAAAATTGACAAACCTTTAGCGAGACTAACAAAGAAAAAAAGAAAGAAGGTGCAAATACACAAAATAAGAAATGAGAAGGGAGATATCACCACTGACCCCACAGAAATAAAGAGTAGCATAAGAGGATACTTTGAAAAACTATATTCCAACAAAAGCAACAATTCAGAGGAAATGGACAAATTCCTAGAAACACATAAGGAGCCTATATTGGTGAAAGAAGAAATTGAAGATCTCAACAAACCAACCAAAAGTAAAGAGATAGAATCAGTCATTAAAAACCTCCCAACTAAGAAGAGCTCTGGGCCAGATGGCTTCACAAGTGAATTCTACAAAACATTCCAGAAAGAACTAACACCAATCCTGCTGAAACTCTTCCAAAAAATCTAAACGGAAGGAACATTGACTAACTCCTTCTATGATGCCAATATTACCCTAGTACAAAAGACAAACAAAGACACCACAAGAAAGGAAAATTACAGACCAATTTCTCTAATGAATCTAGACGCAAAAATACTTAACAAAATACTTGGTAATCATATTCAACAACACATTAAACGAATTATACACCACGACCAAGTGGGATTCATTCCAGGTATGCAAGAATGGTTCAACATAAGAAAATCAATCAATGTAATACACCATATAAACAGATTGAAGGAAAAAAATCACATGATTATATCTATAGATGCAGAAAAAGCATTTGACAAAAGACAGCACCCGTTCTTGATAAAAACGTTCCAAAAGATCGGAATACAAGGAAAGTTTTTGAACATGATAAAGAGTATATATGAAAAACCCACAGCCAACTTCATTTACAATGGAGAAATACTAAAATCCTTCCCTCTAAAGTCAGGAACAAGACAAGGATTCCCACTCTCTCCCCTTCTATTTAACATTGTCTTAGAAGTACTTGCTTGAGCACTGAGGCAAGAACCAGATATAAAAGACATTCAAATTGGAAAGGAAGAAGTCAAAATTTCATTATTTGCAGATGACATGATCCTATACATAGAAAACCCTAAGAGGTCTACAACAAAGCTTCTAGAACACATAAATGAGTTTAGTAAAGTTGCAGGTTATAAGATCAATGCACAAACATCAGTAGCATTTCTGTACACCAATAATGAGCAAGATCAGGAGGAAATCAAGAAACAAATACCATTCACAATAGTAAATAAAAAAATCAAATACTTAGGAATAAATTTAATTAAAGATGTAAAAAACGTATACACTGAGAACTATACAAGACTGTTCAAGGAAATCAAAGAAGACCTAAATAAATGGAAGAATATTCCCTGTTCATGGATAGGAAGATTAAATATTATTAAGATGTCTATCCTACCAAAACTGATCTACACATTCAATGTAATCTCAATAAAAATCAACACAGCTTTCTTTAAGGAACTAGAAAAACTATGAAATTTATTTGGAAAGGAAAGAGGCCCCGAATAGCCAAAGACATATTGAAAAAGTAAAATGAAATTGGAGGAATCACACTACCTGACTTCAAAACATACTACAAAGCTACAGTAGTGAAAACAGCATGGTATTGGCATAAGGAGAGACACACAGACCAATGGAATTGAATTGAAAGTTCTGATATAGAACCTCATATATATAGCCATATAATATTCGATAAAGCCACCAAACCCTCTCAACTGGGAGAGAAAGGCCTATTCAACAAATGGTGCCTGGAGAACTGGATATCCATATATAGAAGAATGAAAGAGGATTACCATCTCAAACCTTATACAAGGATCAACTCAAGATGAATCAAAGACCTATATATAAGAGCCAAGACCATAAAGACCTTGGAAAGCAGTGTAGGGAAACATCTACAAGACCTTGTAATAGGAAATGGCTTAATTAACATCACACCAAAAGCATGAACAGCAAAAGAACAAATAGATAAATGGGACTTCCTCAAAATTAAAGCCTTCTGCACCTCAAAGGAGTTTGTCAAGAAAGTAAAACGGGAGCCTACACAATGGGAGAAAATATTTGGCAACCATATATCTGATAAGAGACTTATAACTTGCATATATAAAGAACTCCTATATCTTGAAAATAAAAAGAGAAACAACCCATTTAAAAAATGGGAAAAAGATTTAAACAGACACTTCTCCAAAGAAGAAATACAAATGGCTAAAAGGCACATGAAAAAAATGCTCCAAATCTCTAGCTATCATGGAAATGCAAATCAAACTACAATGAGATGCTATCTTACTCCCATAAGATCAGCGGCAATGAAAAAAAACAGAAAAATACAAATGCTGGAGAGGATGTGGAGGAATGGGAAAACTCATCCACTGCTGGTGGGAATGCAGAAGAATCCAGCCATTTTGGAGGACAGTTTGGCTTCTCAAAAACTAGCTATAGATTTGCCATATGACCCAGCAATTCCACTGCTGGGTATATACCCGCAGAACTGAAGGCAAGGACACAAACCGATATATGTACACCAATGTTCATAGCAGCATTGTTCACTATCGCCAAAAGTTGGAATCGACCCAAATGCCCATCAACAGATGAGTGGATCAATCAAATGTGGTATATACATACAATGGAACACTACTTGGCTTTAAGAATAAATACACTACAAACATATGTGTAACATGGATGAATCTTGAGAATCTTATGTTGAGTGAAGCAACCCAGGCATTGAAAGACAAATACTACATGACCTCAATGATATGAAATAAGCAAGCTGCCTCAGAGAGCTAGAGACTGGAAAATAGGCTTACAGGAAATCAGGGGGTAGAGGAAGGATGAAAGCTAACATCTCCATGGGTGAAATCTATGATAAGCTGGAGGTAAGTATGTTTACAAGGAAGGGATAAAATGGGGGCATTGGGTTACCTGTGGGTTGGGCTTTGGGGATTTGAGGGGGGCTAGGGATGGGCAGATGGGTAATATTGCCCAAGAAAATGGGAGGAGGGTGGGGCAACATACAAACATAGGAGATTTTCAGGTGTTGGTTGAGAGTATAATGCTGAGAAAACCTTTTCAAAATATAATTAGGAAAGTTACCTGTTTAAGATACTCAAAGGGGATAATCTGATGCATGACAGACTCCTAGGGAATATTTGAATGTTCATTTTGCCAGAGTGGGTTATACCATTGGGTAAAGACCCATATAATGAGAGTGAAGGTAGACCCATAACCTGGGGAGGACTAATGCCATCAAATAGAGGGAACTGTATCTCTCAAGAGAAAGGGTGGCTCCCAGAGCATTAGGGCAGTTGAGTGGGTCAGGCGCTCAGCACTGTTGCAAGTATTTCTGAACTGGCTCCTCGGGAGATGAAGATTGACTGTCACTGTGGGCCCCAAGGGGAGGCGGAAATAGATATTGAATTGATGGAACCAGAGTAAATGTGAGGGCAAGGGAAGTGTTTCACAAGAGTACACAAGGATGAATATAAAACATGTAATATTACACCAAAAACATATAGGGGATGACAAACTAATCATGTAAACCATAATGTAAAATATAGGATAACTAAAAAATTTAGAAAACTGTATAGCCTAAAGTAAAACCACAATGTAAACACAAATGTTACCTTGTTTGAAAGCTATTGTCTCTATATCTGTACATCAGTTTCAGTAAATATGATATGAATAAGTTAAAAGAGTATCACTGTGGAAGGGGAAAGGTTTTATAATGGATATGTGGGAGTACTGTATATTGTATATATGAATTACTGTGATCTAAGGCTCTTGTGAAGAGAAGCTCAATAATTAGGGAAAAAAGAAAAGAAAAAGATAGGATGTAGAATTTTTCCAAATCAATATGTATTCTATATCTAACCTTTAAACTTATCGCTATATTCCATTTTACTATTAAGAGAACCTGACGTTATATTGGGCTTCACTTTTCAGGAAGTTTTGGATCGCAGAGTGGTTCAACAATGGCAGTGGAGGAATACTGGTATGTGATGTTATTGACAGGGTTGACAGGGAGTTATACAGGGCATGTGCCCAGGGTGCATGGAAATGTTTGGATATACTCATAGTGGAAACAATTAAAAACAACACCGGGGTCCCCCGGTGGGGGCGGGGAGGCTCTGTTGTGGTCCCTAGGGGAGCAGTGACAGGCCCCAGGTGCAACAGCAAGGAGCAGGAAGGAATGAGGGTTCAACAGTGACCCCCTGATACTAATGACTATGTTTGTGAGCCTATACACATAAAATAAGAACAAGGCCTAGAGCAGCACTGTGCCTAAGAGTTCCCTCCTGACAGCCTCCATGTTACTCAAATGTGGCCAGTCTCAAAGCCAAACTCAGCATGTAAATGCACTACTTTCCCCCCAGCGTGGGACATGACACCCGGGGATGAGCCTCCCTGGCACTGAGGGATCACTACCAAGTACCAGCTGATGACGTAACTAGAAAACGACCTTGAATTAAAGGTTCAACGTGGACCAGCAGATTATCCCTGTCTACATATAATACCAGGAGTTAAAAATACCGTTTGACCTGAATAAAACGAGAAATGGAAAGGACAAATGAGTTTATATGGCTATGAGTCTCTAAAAAAGAGTCCAGAGGTTGTCAGAAGAATTGCCCTTATGCACACCTGAGCATAGTCTCAGAGACAGATAAAGTAGATACAACCCCAGGTATTGGTTCTTTTGAGGGCTAAAGAGACCCACAGGTTCTATGGTCATGGCAGATGGAGTTCAATGCCATGTCAGTCGGCCCTTCTTTGGAGCCGGTGTTTCTGCGTGATGGAGCTGGACTTAGATGGGATCTCTTTTCACAAGCCTTTCGTGCTACTTTGCTGGAATTGTAGTTGGTGCTGGGGTTTAAGATATATATAGGGGATTTGAATCTCTGGACTGACAATATGATAGCCAGGTCATGAGCCTCAACAGACTTCAGCTCCTACACTCTGATTTATTGGACTTACCCCACTCAGCTAACATGGAGTTGAAGAATGTCAACCACCACACCATGGAGCCTAGAGTGCCTACAACTGAAAGCAGGAGGATTGCATCCAGTATCCATGTGGAATCTAAGCCCCCTCTTGACATAGATGTGGAATGGACACAACCAAGCCAAGGTCCACAGGAAGGAGGAATACAGTAAGGATTAGAGTGGACTTAATGTATTCTGTTCATGAACTATTGTGGTTAATAATCGAGAAAATGTGGCATTGGTGTGGAAAAAGTGGCCATGGTCGCTGCTGGGTGTGGGGAATAGGAGGAAGAGATGAGAAGTGGAGGCATTTTCGAGACTTGGAGTTGTCCTGAGTGGTGCTGTAGGGACAATTGCCAGATATTGTATGTCCTCCCATGGCCCACTGGATGAAAAGTGGGAGAGTGTGGGCTATGGTGTGGACCACAGGCCATGGGGAGCAGCGATGCCCAGAGATGTACTCACCAGATGCAATGGATGTGTCATGATGATGGGGGAGAGTGTTACTGTGGGGGCAGTGGTGGGGTGGGGGCAGTGGGGGTGAATGGAGACCTCATATTTTTTGAATGCAATATTTTTTAAAAAATGAATAAATAAAATAAAATTTAAAAAATATTGGGCATTATGAACGCTATTATTTTTCTCTGGATATTCTCTATTATAAATAAAAAAGTATTATATTAAGCAAAATAACTTGAAAATATTTATCTTCCCTTGTTCCATATATATATGATGTTTTTAAGAACCAGTATTCTGAAACATAAGAATTCCTGCTGAGAGGAAGGATCCAGAGAGAGTTAGGAAGACTTTTATTCCCCTCTAACCTCCCCTTACCCCTTTCTTGGATTCTCCTTCTACTGAAAAGTCAGTTCCAAAGACTTAGAAACTGAATTCTCCCCTCAAATCTTACTCCCAGTGGCCTCTTTCCCTAACACCGTGGGGAGGTCATGCCCACCGCACACCCATGGGAACCACAGATATCTGGAAGCAGATCTGCAACTGAGCTCATTTGGGAAAGCTATGAGTCATGAGAAGTATAGCTTTCCTCAGCCAAGTGGGTGCTCTTCTTATACCCCCAGGACTCCAGTGAGTACCCAGTCACTCTCATTTGTTCAAAGCCTGAGTGGACAATAGTCAGATAGAAGTTTTCCAGTTCTGTAGTCAAAGCTGACAGCCTCAGAAAAGCATGATTGTGAATAGTTTCCAGGGAAAGCTGAGCTCTCTGGCTCTGAGGCCCTGAGCAGCAGGCATGTCTTTCTATTATGGACTCGGACTAGACTGTAACTTTCCTGGAGAAGGATGTGCAGGAGCTTCCCTGCTCATCTCAAATCATCAAAGAGAGACAGATGGCAGGAAGTCTGGGAAGGCTGATGTATTAACCCTATATTCTGGGCAAACCTTTAAACTTCTTTGTGCAAGGTGTCATACTGCTCAAATGAATCTTCCAAGCTGTAGCCCTTGCATTCTATCTTTTTGTCTTTACAAAACCCTGCAGTGTATATATGTCCCATGGGTTAATGTGAAGACTACAGACTTTGGAATTAGATTTTCATTCAAATTCCAGCTCCATGAATTCATACTAGAATAGATTTAAGCATATTAATTAAAGAATCTGAGATTATTTTCTTAACTTTGTCTTAACAGTGATTACCTATCAAAAAAGTCTTTTAAGGAATAAATGGATAATGCATGTAATGCAACTAACACAGCACCTAATAGATACTCAATTCATGTTGATTGATTGATTGATTGATTGGTTAGTTGATTATGTTCATAAACAGAAGGAAGGGGATTTGTGCCATTGCCAGAAGATTATATAGGATATTGATATTCTTCCTCCCCAAAAGACAAATATCAGTTTCTATCCCTCCATTCCTTCTTTTTCTCTATTCTGTAATCAGCTAAGGAATAAAATGATGAGTGATCCCTGGGTATGTTTAGGACATTTAATATTAATGTTAATGCACTGCAATGTTTGGAAATTATCGAAGACAGTAAAATCTATAAGAATGCCACTGGTTGTCATTACATTCATACTCAAATTATTTACCAGTAAAATAATAATGTTTCCTACCTTTTCTTCTCTTCTTTTTTTCCCTTTCACTTATGAAACAACAAGTGCAAAAATGAAAAAGCATGGTATCGGACTAGTAAAATTCACTATATACTAGAGAAAGAAACACAAAGATCTACAATAAATTGTGACAAAGTAAAAAGACAGGTATGTTCATGTTCCATTAGGATACCATGGAGAGGGTGTAAATAATGGCTCGAAGTAGCTAGAAAAATAATCACAGAGAGGCTGATGGGTGAGTAGGCATCAATTCCAACCAAAAGTTACTGAGGGGATTTTCCATGAAGAATAAGAGACAGGGGCACTGGCTGCAGGGATTGAAGGGTTTAACAGTTCTCAATGCAGAGGGAGATAGGGGAGAAGGACGTATTCCAAGCAGTTAGAATATATCCTTCATACTTTTCCTGATATCCCACTGGTAATTTGCTATAGAAATTTGCTGATCAATATTATTATAACTCTGCATTATTTTATAATTAGCTTATAATATGCAGGTTACACATGAGTATATTGAATACACGTATTGTAAGAAAACAGAAACCATAACAAATTTAAGTTATACTGTATTTTCATGACTCTCTCTCCATCATCCAATTTAGAGTCCTCTTACATTGAATGTATTCTTATTGTGTTATACGATTAAAAACTTATTGAGATTTATGACTTTATATTAAATATATATGCATATATTTAATTTTGTGCATACATTTAATATAAATTTAAAAATCCATTTTATGCCTAATATTTTTAACTAGGAAGACTTCTATTAGTTTAGGTAATATATAGAGAGATATACTTTGTTTATTTAACTGATGCTGAGTACTCTATAATATTAATATACCACAATTTTTTAATCATTCTGTTATTGATATATATTTGAATGCTTTAATTTTACTTCTATCACAGGCAATTTTAAAGAGTATCACTGTACATGTGTCCATGTTATAATTATTTCCTAGGATGGTAAGTAGTTAAATTGCTATGTCAAAATATTATTTTTAATAATAATGACTGCCATGTGATTTTCCTTTAAAAAGCAATTGTACGTAAGAATTCCAGTTTACTCAAACCCTCCGCAACACTCATCACCAATATCAATATTTTGTTGGTTAAAATATAATGCATGGTTTATATATCATTTTAGTCTTAATTTTTAATTTCTTGATTTCAAGTAAAACAGAGATTTGTTTTAATTTCTACTTACTTCCTCATATATATATATATATTTTTTTTTTTTTTTCTCTACATAATCCATTATTCTGTTGGGAAATACATTTAAGTTCACTAGAATATAAAATCTGTTTTCTAAAGGAACAGAAAAATGAAAAGTGCAAAAGTGAGAGAGAGAATATGAGAGAAAAAGTATTATGATTGAAACAAAAAAATAGATAAAAGCATAACAGCATTTCCTTTAGGGAAAAAAAAAAGAAAAGGGCATTAGCCCAAAAGGTATACACATAAGTAACACAGTAGACAAAGTAAGATTGAGAGTATTTGTGTGGTTATGTGACTTTTCCAGTAAGGCTTATCTTTGAAAATAGGTCAATTGGAGAAGATTTAATTAAAATGAAAAAGGCTTAGATTTGGAACAAAAGCAATGTATATTTAGGCAGATGTTTAATGATAATGTGTGTGTATGTATATATATATGTCATTATTATGCATAATGAAACCAATTGTGATGAACTTTTCTAATGTTTCCTACAGAATAATACTCATCCTCTATATTAGTCAGGGTTCTCTAGGGAAACAGAACCAACAGGAAATATCTGCCAATAATATTTGATGTTGACCATGGGTATGCACGTGTTTGATTCCACAGGCAGGCTGCAACCAGGGGCTCCAATGAAATTCCAGTGAAGGTCCTTGATGAGTTTCCTGGAGAATGTTGGCTGCCCAAAGACAACCTGGGAAATGATCTCTGAATACTGAAATCAGCATTGATTGAATGCCCTTTTAAGGCATTCAACTGATTGGATTAAGCATGCATCACTCATTGCTTAGGACGATCTCCCTGATTGATATAGATGTAATCAGCTATCTATGCAGTAAACTCATGGGTGACTGAAGTCCATAAATGTCCTTGTATTACAGTTAGGCCAGTGCTTGCTTCACCAAACAACTGGGCACAATTACCTGACTGGGTTGACACATTAGCTTAACCATCACATCTTCTCTTGCATACACACATGCAAATAGACTGACAAATCTTTAGGGCAATTTATTATCACAATTAAGAAGGTACACTGTGGAAACTAGAGTACAGGTTGCCAGGAGCCAGGTCCTGGGCAGGGAACAGGGTGTTAATTCTTAAACAGTAATTCCATCTGGGGTGATAAAAAGGACTTGGTAATGGATAGCAGTAGTGTTAACACAACATTGTGAATGTAACTAATAGCATTGAATTATATATTTGAATGTGGTTTAAAGGGAAAATTTACATTGCATATATTTACTAAAATAAAAATTAAGGAAAAAACAGAATTGTAAGAGTGAAACATAAACTATGGATTTTGGTTAATAGTACAACTACAATACTATTCTTTTGTCAATTTTAACTAATATACACCACTAATCAAAGGTTTTAATGACAGAATATAATCATTATACTCTGTACGATTTTTAAATATATAAAGCTTCTCTCATATTACATTTATATATACTTAAAAGAAGTAGGGGTAAAAACTCTCTACCTAAAAAAATGGTATCTGGGCTCTGAAACCAGCTTCTCGGCTAAAACAGGACTACCACTTACCTATTTACCTTTATACAAGTTAAATTGTTCTCATGTTAAAGTAGAAATAAAATCTAAAAGTGCTAAAACATGAAATGATCTCAAATAAGAAATTGACTAATTGTAAGCATTTAGAAATATTGCTATTGTATTAAAACATATTTCAATATAATGGATTCCCTGAAGTCTTGTTTTGTCTTGATTCACAAATGTCATTCTCTAGACTTCCCAAAGCTTTCTTGACAAGCATATCCAGGCTTTTCCATACCCAAAAGAGACTGTGTATCTCTAGGGACCTTATGATCAAACACATAATAAACAGAAACATCGGGTATGAAACTTAGAAGTCAGCTTATGAAGCAAAGGAGTATTGCATAAATGTAACCATATATTGATGTGATAACTTCATTGGGCATTGATTTAAAGGTTACTTCTCCTATCACAAAGAGTTCATAAGGTACAAATATCTATAATAGGGGGGTACAGTAAAGGGAGTTTCTCAGGAGCACAGTCAATAGGGTTTCCAAAAAAAAAAAAACAAGAAGAAATGTCTTCTATAAAGAGAAAAGAAGAAAAAAGAGATGAGAGTAAATATGATAAATCTACCACTCAGAAAATGCAATTGCAAATATATTAGATAAATGGTTCGATAGACAATGGTTAGATAGAGATGAAATTAGAATTTAATTAAATGAGATAATTCTGTACATGTTGTTTTGGAAACTACATTTTTCAATTAAAATGGCCCCTCATTCCATGTCAATTAATAAAAAGAAATATTTCTTTTATTGAGACATATGTCTCAACATGCCTATTAAGCGAACAGTATGACTTTCAAGATTGTTTCAATTGTCTTAAGAAATAAAATCTTTTTAATGGGATGTTTTCAGTATGGGGGAGGGTGTTAGAGATGAGTTAATGCTAGAAAAACCTCTTGAGCACAGGAAAAATCATGAACCAAACAATGGATGCAATAGACTACCTGTAGAGTGAACTTAATCAATAGCAAGTCATAAAGTTGTCTTGCCTAATTGGATATATGTCAGGAGATGAAAGAATTTCACACTACAGGTACTAACCCTATTGCTGCAATGCTTGACTGATAAAGTCAGGTGTATGCATAAATTCTGTTGTCAAAAGAGAGTCATGAAAGTGTATTTTATGTGTTTCAGTTACTGCCACACTTCAATTGGCTAACTCTAACTTGATCCTCATCCTGAATGAGTAGCATGTTGACGTGAGTGAGCTTCCTTCTAATCATGCCACAACAGTTTACACATTCTCCCAAATTTTGATATTCCATTCTCAAGGCTAAATGCTATAACTTGGCATGTCTCCAAACTACTCTGAGCAAAATCTAAAAAATCACCAACATTTTTTAACCAAATGCTTCAACCTTTTGAAGAGAATCATTTTTGAGCATCTACGAAATACCACTCTCTTTACTGTGTACATGGTATCAATATCAGTATCATTTAATGGTCACAATATTTGTTAAGTACAATAAATAAGGAAATCACAAAGGCTTGGCAGTCTTATATTTAATGGGCAAGTAGGTAGAAAAGCTTGGATTTCACATCTGTGCAGCTCTCTTTTTTGACCAAAAAAAAAAAAATGCTACATAATCTAAAAATCACCTTCCTTGACACTTTCAGCTAGATGAGGTCATAGGGTAGCCAACTAATGCAAAATCTAAGTAAATAGAAGCATTTCCAAGAACAGATGGGACAAATATCCTTACTTAATTATCTGATTCCTAAAAAGATTGATCTCCATCAAAAGAGTGGCATGTGCAAGTTCAAAATAATATCCTTTTTTAGTGATGGTGGAAATTTTGGAGGACTTAACTTGCCAGGAAAAGCTTTTAGATGCCATAAAAGCCAGTAGGAAGAATTTAATAAAAATGTTTTTCTCAAAGCCAATTATGGGCATAGATCTGTATAGAGAAACCCTGAGAGCCCAGACAAAAAGAGGAATTATTCTCACTCAGATTTTGCTACACAGAACTCCACTGAGTACTCACAAGAAAGATTAGGGGTCCCAGAATGCTTTCATGGTTGGACAGGTCTGACAGAGGGGAACAGAAACCATGTAGGAAAAACTACAGAAAGTATGTTATCACCCCTCTCCCCTATGTATCAATACAGCCACTGGGGGAGCACATAAATGAAGACCCTTTACAGGTGAGGAAGGGAAGAGAAACAAACCCTATAATCCTGGGGAAGAGGCAGAATCATCAGATGTCTCCTATAGTTTAGGAGGGGCAGAATCACTGGGAAGATTCTACACCAAAAACCCAGGGACTTAGCACCTGCTAAGGTTGAACCAGAGCAACAGATATGATACCCCCCAACAGTCGCAATCAGATTGCTGGAGTCTGGTAACGAGTAACAGTGATCTACTCTAGAAAGAGATTAAAGAGTATGGAGATAGGCCTGATTTGAGGCACCAGCTACAAGGGAAGGCCTAAAGCAGATAAACACAAGGTAAAGCTAGGGGATGGGAGGATTGTGATACATTCACAAAGAAAATAATAGCGTCAAGAAGAAATAGATGAACTGAATATTCTTTTATCTGCTGAAGAAACTGAATATGTGGTTAGAAAATTTCTCACAAACAAAACCTTAGGTCCAGATGTCTGTATTCATGAATTCTACCAAACTTTTAACAAAGATAGAATACTAATTCTATTCAAATTATCCAAAATATATAAACAGGAGAAATACTTTCCAACTCATTCAGGACAGAATTGGAGACATGGTAGGTGGGGCCATTTCAGAAGCAGAATAATGGATAAATAAAGGATGAATACAATCACACAATAGGGGGGCCTGTAGAAGCCACTTTTGGTATAACTACAAGGAAAATATGACTGATTTTTTGGAAAAAAGTCAATGTCTATTTGCAATGTTAATTAGTGCAAACTTCCTCTGAAAATCCATGAACTCATGTTTTCTCTTGCAATAGCAAAAAAAAAAAATAGTTATTTTTCTGAATTTCATTCTTGTTTGTCAGCACCAATGTATAGCACAGGGATTTACAAATGGAAAACCAGCAATCATATGCCAGGACCATCAGCACAGGTGACTCCATGCCTATGCTTAAGTACATGAAAAACACCTGAGGTATCCCCAGAAAGATGAAAGAGTAAGGATAAAATTGGGAAGCATTGTATGTAATATTATGACAAAGGCAACTATCATTAAAAATAATAGTTACAAAAAAGTTCCATCATCAATTGTAACAAATGTTCCACACCAATACAAAGTGTTGATGGTGGGGTGGTGTATGGGAATCCTGTATTATTAAGATACAACTATCATAATGACTCAATATTTAGAGTAATTTTACTATCCTAAAGGAACAAAGTGCATTGCAATTTTAAATCAACCTGAAATCTATCATTTCATTGAATTGGAGTTTTCCTGTTGGTAAATGAAAGCAGAGATGAAAATCTAGAGAACAGATATAAGTAGATTTGCTATCTGTTTTCCTCTGACTAACTATATGAAATAATGCATAAGTTACCTTATCTTCATAGTTTCAATTGTGAAGTCAGGAAAATGTGGAAATATATCAGGTTACCATTCTAGAGGGTGTTTCCATGAGTGGCAAAACTAATTCTGGACACTAAGAAGAGTAAGTCAGTTTCATGGTTCATTTACTAATGAATTCAGCAAATATGAACGATCTACTATGTGTCAGCCATAAGTTTAGGTGCTATCCATATAGTAGAAGTTATAAAACAACAACAACAACAAAACTCAGACAATATCCATTATGTAGTAAGAGGGGAATGGCAAGAAACAAAATTCTTTCTGGTCCTCAAGGTTTGTTGTTGTGGATCATTGAGGGTAGCATTTCTCTACTTGTTGAATGACTTTTTCAAAAAAAATTTTTTTTTTTTTTGTAAATAAAAACTGTATTATTTGTGTGTGATCACCAAAGTCTTTTCTGTTTTCTCAGGGGTAATTAGTGACTCAATTTAGATTTCCTTAAATCTGGAAATTTAGCCATCTCCTTCTTCATTACAAATCTGGATTCGATTCTAGTGATCCAAAAGTTTGATTCTATCAGATTTTTTCAACTTAATGTTTGCTTATTAGATGATCCTAATCTTGGAGATCCCAACCCAACCATTTCTTAAATCACTAAAAACCTTATTTTTTTGCCATCTTTTATAGTGATTATATCATGAATTGAATAACATTATGATTTAACACATTTAGCATAGTACTTTAAAATATCTTTTGATAATTTCAGTGTCTGAAAGTTTTTTTTTGTCATATAGAAATTTAATTAGATGGGTGTGATGGTTAGGTTAATGAGTCAACTAGGTCAGGTAATTGTGCAGAGTTTTTTGGTCAAGCAAGCACTGGGCTAATTTTAATACAAGGGCATTCCATGTATTTTAAAATCATCAGTGTATTGATTGCATAGATGGCTAGTTACATTTACAATCAATTGAGGAGATTGCTGTCAGCAATGTGTGACAGCTCATCTAATTAGTTGAAGTCATTAAAAGGAGAAGTGATTTCAGCATTCAGAGAGAGAATTCCCATCTCTATTTCAGATAACAAGTGTCTCCTAGAAAACTTAATGAGGACCTTCACTGGAGTCCTTGCCTTGCAGCCTGCCCTAAGAAATTTCAACTTGTGCATCCCCACAGTCATATGAGAAAAAAATTTTAAATATCATATTATTTACGGATATCTCATATTGGTTCTGTTTTCCTAGATAACCCTCATTAATACATCTTGGTTCCAAGAGTGGTTCTTGAGTAACAGAATCTTAAAAACAGGATTTTTGTATTGATCCTGGGATTTTTGCAATTGGCTCTCTACTCTGATTACATTCAAGGGTACTAATGACTCTTTCTCCAATAATTAAGAGGTCACTGACAGTCCATGCTATGAATTGTCAATAGAGATATGCAAGATATTACTAATGGATATGACTTCTTACATGCTTACAAGAGGCAAGGATTTGGGTAAGAGTGTATTTAACACCTTTACAGAGTTTTGTGGACTTTAAAGGTACAGTGATATTGACAGGCTATTTCTAAATATGCTGAATATAGTTACAAAAGAAAGGGATGAGTTAAAGGCTTCAAATTTGCAATTTAAGCATCATATGAATGATGTGAAAATTTCTTTGTGTGGTCATAAAGAAAATCTTGTTTCATGCAGCTGCACACTTGAGATCTCTGAAAACCAGACTGAGAGACTCATTGTACCAGTAAAAGAGTTACAATGGAAACTAAAATCTCAACCTTGCAGGATGCCTACTGTTAAGGTTAGGGCTTTGACTGGAAAAAAAGTAGAATCCTGAGAATTGGGATGGAGACATTTGGGTTGATGATAATGGCAGTAGGGACACTGAAACCAGATTCTGTGGAGACTTTGCCAGATAAATCAGTAATGGCCTACCCTGAGAAAAGAGCCACCTGGCATTCTCCCCACCCTGAGGATAGAACCCACAAATATTGAGCCTGCAATACCCTATCTCCTGTCTGCTCCAATGAGTCCCAATTTCCTCCTAAACCTAAGGAGAGGGTCACCCAACATCAAGGCTGAATACCCAACCTCCAGCCTGTCCCACGGTGTCCTGAGTTCCTCCTTGCCTTAAGGAGCCCACCACCCAACCTCCATCTTGCCCTGAGTAATCTGCTATCCAACCCACACCTGAGGAGAATGGTATTGTCTTACTAGATGAAACTGCAAGGGAAAGTCCTGAGATAATTGGCTTTCAAGACACTTCTAATTTTTCTCTTTATCTCCCCTCCACACCTCTTCTCTTCCAAACCTATAATTAGCTTTAAATAACAAGCAACCCCCAAAGGTGAAATACAAAGTATGATCTGTGATAAAGTAAACTATCTTCTGAAATAATGAGTTTTCCAGTTTCTATAGACAGAAATCAGGGGAATACGTATGGGATTGGATAGTGAGGACATGGGATGATGGTGGAGGGAATATAAAGTCGGATCAGTCTGAATTTATTGATATGGGCCCACTAAGCAAAAATTCTGGATTCAATGCTATAACTCGAGGGGTTAGAAAGGGCTATAAGAGTTTGTTTGAGTGTCTCCCTGAAACATGGACTAAAAGATGGCTTATAATGTCCCAGGTCAAGATGTCAGAATTATCCTGATATACTGTAGATGAAAGGTTCCAAAGAATTAGAGATTGGAATGCTAGAATAGATTCATTATCTAAGATGTGTCCACCCACCCCAGGAATGTCTAGAGGACACACCTTTCATGGGACCGTGAGGAATAAATTTGGGAAACTTAACTCCATCATCCCTGAAGTACTCTGTGGTTGCTCCTCTCTGTAGGTCAGATGTTACTATGGCAACTGCTTTCATGAAACTAAGATCCTTAATCACTATGGGGATGACAGAATCTCTGACTGGCAGAAGCCAAGAAGCAGCACTTAATAGCCAAAGACAAAGTGGGTGTGGTTAAAACAATGAAAGATTGACTCAAAGCAGCAATGAAAAGAGTATGAGTTCCACAAACCTACAGTATTGGCTAATAAAGACTGGCGTAACCAGATGTAAAATAGGTGGACAGTTTATGAAATTCCTACTTGATCTGTATAAGTAGATGATTTACACCGAGTGAACAAAACCCTAACTTGAATAACAGAAACAGGGACTCATGGCCACATAATCAATTCCATCTTTAGACAGTTTATAGACCCAATGCCCCTTAAATGAAGGGTAGGCTGGGTCCCCTTGGGGAAGGATCTTGTTACACTGCCAAAAATTTATACTGTTAATCTTCCTCGCAGTTTTCCTCAGAGACCTACAGCTGTGTAATAGGGTAAATGTGCATTGAGAAAAAGGAAATCAGATATTTCTGACATTATTAAACACTGCTTCTGAAGTGACATTAATTACAGGAGACTCGAAATGTCACTGTAGTGCACCAGTCAGGGTAGGGATTATGGAGGTGAGGTGATTAATGGGGCTTTGTGCAGTTCCATCTCACAGTGAGTCCAGTTTTTCCCTGGACCCATTGTGTGGTTATTTCCTCATTTCCAAGATGTGTAATTGGAATAGACATACTCAGCAATTGGTATAATCTGCTAATTGGATCCCTAACTTGTGGAGAAAGGGCTATGAAGGTAGGAAAGGCAAAGTGCAAGCCACTAGAATTTCCCCTACCTAGCAAAATAGTAAATCAAAAGTAATAGAATTCTGGAAGGATGGTAGAGATCATTGTGACCATCAATGATTTAAAGGACACAGGGCTGATGATTCCCATCACATCTCAATTCAACTCTCCAATATTGCCCATGAAGAAAACAGATGGATCTTGGAGGATGATGATAGAGTATAATAAACTTGGTGACTCCAATTGCAGCTGCTATTCCAGATGTGGTGTGATTGCATGAGCAAATCAGCACACCCCCTGGTTCCTGGTATGCCGCTATTGATCTAGTAAATACTTTGTCCTCAATTGCTATTAGTGAGGGCCACCAGAAACAGTTTGCTTTCAGCTGTTAAGGCCAGCAATATAACATCACTGTCCTACCTCAGGGGCATATCAAATTTCCAGCCTTATGTCATAATATTGTCTGCAGGGATCAGGGTCATCTCTCATTCCCCAAAGACATCACACTGCTCCATTATATTGATGACATCATGTTGATTAGACCTAGTGAGCAAGAAGTCGCAACTACTCTAGACTTCTTGTTGAGACAATTGCATGAGAGAGAATGGGAGATAAATCTAACAATAATATAGATACTTTCCACCTTGATGAAATTTCTAGGTATCCAGTGGTGTAGGGCATTTTGAGATATCCCTTATAATGTGAAAGATAAGCTGTTGTATCTGGCCTCTCCAATGACCAAAAAGGAGGCACAATGCTTAGTTGGTTTCATCAGATGTTGGACACAACATATTCTTCATTGTAATGTGCTACTTTGGCCCATTTACCATGTGACCAGAAAAGCTGCTAGTTTTATGTGGGGATCAGAAAAAGAGGTGACTCTGTGACAGGTACAGGCTGCTGTGTAAGCTGCACTACCATTTAGACCATATGTTCCAGTATATCCAATGGTGCTAGAAGCACCAGTGGCAAATAGAGATGCCATTTGAAATCTTTGACAGGCCCCTGTAGGAGAAACACAATGGAGACCCTTAGGATTTTGGAGCAAAGCTCTGCCATCCTCTGGAGATAACTACACTTCTTTTGAGAAACAGCATTTGGTATGTTACTGGACCTTAGTAAAGACTCAGTACTGAATCATGAGCCACCAGATTGCCATGAGCTCTGAGTTGCCTATCATAAGCTTTGTATTGTCTGCTCCACTAAATTATAAAGTTGGGTTTGAACAGCAGCATTCCATCAAAAAATGGAAGTTGTATGCATGAGATAGGGTTGGAACAGATCCTGAAGGAACAAAGTAATATGAGGACATTGCCCAAATACCCATAATCATCAATCCTGCCACATTATCATTTCTTACTCAGCCCACATTTATGCCTCTTGGGGACTTCCTTATAGTTAGTTGACTGAGGAAGAGAAGACTTGGGTCTGCCTTACAGCTGCTTCTGCATAGTACACAGGTAACACCTGAAAGTGGACAGCAGCAGCACAGTAGCCCCTCTCTGGGACTTCCCTGAAGGACACATGGTGAGAGTAAATCATACCAATGGACAGAACTTCAAGCAGTGCACTTGGTTGTTCATTTTGCTGAGAAGGGGAAATGGCTAGAGGTACATTTGAACCCTGATTTGCAGGCTTTTGCCAATGGTTTGGGTGAATGTTCAGAGATTTGGAAAGAACATGATTGGAAAATTGGTGAAAAAGAGGTCAGGTATTGACATGTCTGGAGTAGTCTTTCTGAGTGGGCAATAAACAAGAAAATGTTTGTGTCCCATGTTAGAACTCAACAGAGGGTAACTTCAGCAGAGGTCAGATTTTAATAATAAAGTGGATAAGATAACCTCTTCTGTGCCTAGCACTCAGTCTTTTTCCCAGCCACCCCTTTCATTTTCAAAAAGGCCTCATGAACAAAGGGACCATGGTAATAGGGATGGAGGTTATGCATAGGCTCAGCAACATGGAACTCCCCTCAGCAAGGCCAAACTGGCTATAGCCACTGCTGAATGCCAAATCATCAACAGCCAAGACCCACACTCAGATTGTTTATATTGGAACACTACCATCATAGAAGGGGCAGTGATTTGTTCTAACTGGACTAGGCACATTCTCTGGGTATGGTTTTGCCATCCCCACATGCAATGCTTCTTCCAAAACTACAATCCACGTATTTACTGAATATCCACTGCCACTGCAGTCAACAAAGCATTGCTTGTGATCCAGGAACCCACGTCACAGCAAATGATGTCTAAGAATAGGCACAAGCTTATAAAATTCACTGGTCTTACTAAGTTGCTCATCATCCTGAATCAGCTGGATTGGTAGAATGGTGGAATGCCCTTTGGAAGACTCAATTACGGGTGGTAGGAAGACTCAATTACAGGTGGTAGGGCAAGATGGTAAGATGGTACTCAGAGTAAGAGTACCCATATCATTGCTCCTACAAAAAAATGGCTGAGTGGGGACAAAATCCTGCCTGTGTGAGCTGTTTTGGGGACACATAAAGCAAAAGGCTGATGGACCTCGATCCAGAGAGAGTGACAAGGAGAATGAAAGCTCAAGTTAAAACCAGACGTTTCTGCCCATCTCCAGGGAAAGAAGCCACAGCTTTTCCGAACTTCATCAGAGAAGAAAAACTCCAAGTGTAGAAGGGTTCTGGTGAAGGGTGGAGAAGGGCCCTATGAGCGTAGGTTCAATAGTCTGGAGACCCTTTTTGAACTTTGAGGAGCATACCAGTTGGCTTGAGGAGAAATCAGGAAGAGGGGAGGGCAAATCTGTGGGGGCAGCCTGGTTTACCTAACCTCTGTGGGTTATGTCTGGGAGAAGGTGGAGCCAAGCAATTAACAAATCCTGTTTGATACACCTAAGAGAGGGGAGAGTAGGAAGTGCTTGGTAAGTTTGCAAGAGCATATAGAGTGTTCCCAGCAAGGTGTGGGTCCTCTCTCTCAAAAAGACTGAGAGTCATTTTCTGCTGTGTTTTGGTTCACCAGGGTCCCATTTGATTTTCAGAGGGGAGCTCTCTTGCGGTCTTCCTGCTCCGCTGGGAGAGAGGGAAGTGAGAAAGGGAGAAAGGGGGAAGGGCAGATTCCTAATTTCTTTATTCAATTGCAGAGTAGCTATTCTGCCCCTGGAAGGGGACTTTTTCGGGAACAGTTTGACCTTGAAGGAGAGTTTGTCTCCCTGGTGGAGTTTCAGCCTTGAATATACAAGGTCACTACTTCAGGTTCCAGCTCCTCCTACAGTAGTGACCCACTGGGAAAATACCTGATAATTTGAGACAAGGAAAACATAGATAATATCCTTGTAATAGCTTCCCTTCAGTCTCCTATTTTCCCTAAGCAAGAGTGAAAGAGGGAAGTCAGTTTTGTTTTGTATTTAAAGTTTGGTTGACTCCTTGCTTAAGGGCTTGTGTGTTTTTTTCTTGCTATCTTGTCTTTCATTCCCTATAATCCATCACCCTTTTTTTCTCTTTTTTTTCCTTTTTTCAGTTAGTTGCTGCCTCCTTGTTTATTGTTTGCTGTGCTTCCTCATCCTCAACCACCTCTTTTCTGTGTATATTGATTTGGGCTACCAATGCTATCTCTTTTCCTTTCTACATCTTTCTCCATTCCACCTTCTACTGTTGCCCTTACATTTCCTCTCTTCATTTAGACTGCAATTATTATGGCTTTTTATTTTTAACACTTCAATTCTGTTTTCCATCTTTTATTAATTCTTTATCTTATTGTCCTTTCTTTTATCTTACCCTCTCTCCTGATCATGCTAGCCCTTTAATTCAGACTATATTCTTCTCCATATTCAGTTTCATATTTCATTGTAGGTACTCCACTTTCTTATTCCTATAACTGTACACTGTTTATATGAGTTTAATATTTATTCTCCTATGTCTTAAATGGTTCTTCTGCTAACATTTGCTATGACTACTACTATTATACATTTTCTTTTCTTATATCTTTTGCTTTCCCTGGCCCTAATCTTTTTCCTTCAAGGTAACTTAGAAAAAAACAAGGTAATAGAATAAGAAGAACAAAATGCCAAATAGAAAAATTAACACACACACAAAAACAGAACCTAAAAATCCATGAGACTAGAGGGAGAAGCTAATCAACTGAACATACCCACCAAGATAAAATGATGACAAGAGGCAGCAACAAAAAAAGTACAAACCAAACCAACAATCAGGAAGACATGGCCCAGTTCAATGAACAAACTGAAAACCAGGCAGAGGAGTAGAACATCAAATACCTATCAAAACTTTCCAATCAAATATCATGGACCAACTTAATGAAATGAAGGACAAGATTAAGGATATTAAGAAAACCCTTTGAAAGCATACTTAGGAAATAGTAAACATATCCAAAAAGATAATGGATATGATGTTGATGAATGGCACCATTCAAGAATTCAAAAATACACTCTAAGCAAATAAAAGCAGATTTGAAGAAGCAGAGGAAAGAGTTAGTGATGTGGGAGATAGTACATCTGAAATCAAACAGATTGTAGAATTGATAGATAAAAGGTAGAAAAAATTCAGCAGGGACTTCAGGATTTGAATGATAACACAAAATATACAAGCATATGTATATAGGCATCCCAGAAGGAGAAAAGAAGTGAAAGGGGACAGAAAGGGTGTTTGAAGAAATAATGGCTGAAAATTTCCCAAACCTACTGAAGGAGATGGAGGTGTATGTCCAGGAAGTACAGTGCCCCCCAAAGTGTATAAATCTCAAAAGGCCTACCTCAAGACACATACTTGTCAAAATATCCAATGATAAAGACAAAAAGAAAATACTGAAGGCAGCAAGAGAAAAGAGAACCATCACATGTAAGGGAAAGCTCAATAATGTTAAGTACTTATTTCTCATCTGAAACCATGGAGGCAAGAAGGCAGTGGTGTGGCATAGTCAAGATGTGAAAAGAAAAAATTTCCACCCAAGAATACTCTATCCAGCAAAGCTAGCACTCAAAAATGATGGAGAGTTCAAAATATTCACAGATAAACAGAAACTAAGAGACTATACCAATAAGAAACTTGCCCTTCAAAAAATACTAAAGGGACTTCTGCAGCAGGAAAGAAAAAAACAGGAAAGACAGAATTGGAGAAGAGTGTAAGAACAACCAAAATGACAAAAAGAGATATAAAAACAACAGATGGCATACAGAAATCCAAAAGAAATATGGCTAATGTAAGTAATTTCTTGAGAGTAATAACACTGAATATTAATGCATTATGCTCAACTGTGAAAAGACACAGATTAGCAGAATGGATAAGGAAATAAGATCCATCTTTATACTGTCTACAAGAATCCCAGCTTAGATGCAGGCATTCAAGTAGGTTGAAAGTCAATGGCTGGAAAATAATCTTGCAAGCAAACAGCCAAAAAAGGGCAGGATTAGCTATATTAATGTGGAACAAAATAGACTGACTTTAAATGCAAAACTATTGTAAGAGACAAAGATGGGCACTGTATATTAGTAAAATGGGTAATTTTTCAAGAAGAAAGAACAATAATAAACATTTATGCACATAACCAGCATGCTTCAAAATACATGACACAAACCCTGGAAAAATTAAGAGGAAGAATTAAATTATAGTGTGGGACTTTAATACACCATTATCACCATTAGACATTGCATCTCAACAGAGAATCAATAAAAAAACAAAGGATTTCAATAATATATTAGAGGATCTAGACCAAATAGACATATACAGAACACCCAAATACAGCAGAATATAGATTCTTCTCAAGTGCACATGGATCTTTCTCCAGGATAGACCACATACTAGGCTACAGAGAATGTCTCAATGAATTCTGAAAGATTGAAATTTCTGACCACAGTGGAATGAAGCTGGAAATCTGCAAGGGTCACAGACCCAGATAAGGCACCAAGATATTTAAGTTTAGCCTTACCCTCTTATACACTTATTGGGTCAAGGAGGAAATCTCAAAAGAAATCAATAACTACTGTGAATCTAATGATAATGACAACACAATGTATCAAAACTTATGGGACAACAAAAGCGTACTGAGAGGGAAATTCATATCCATAAGAGGATTCTTTAAAAAACTATGTGCCAACAAAATGGGCAATTTAGAGGAAATGGACAAATTCCCAGAAGCACATAAGCAACCTACATTGATGAAAGAAGAAATTGATGATCTCAACAAACCAATCATAAGAAAAGAGATGGAAACAGTCATTAAAAACCTTTCAACTAAGAAGATCCCCTGGCCAGATGGAGTCACAGGTGAATCCTAAATATCATTCTGGAAAGAACTAACTCCAATCTGCTTCAACTCTTCCAAAAGAAGGAACATTGCCTGACTCATTCTATGATGCCAACATTACCTTAATATCAAAGCAAAACAAAGAAAACACAAGAAAGGAAAATTACGGACCAATATCATTAATGAATCTAGATGCTAAAATCCTCAACAAAACACTTGCTAAACATGCTCAAGAACACATCAAACAAATTATACACCATGAGCAAGTGGGTTTCATCCCTTGTATGCAAGAATGGTTCAACATAAAAAAATCAATCAAATGTAATACACCACATAAACAGATGGAAAAAAAAATATCTCATGATCATATCTATAGATGCAGAAAAATCATTTGACAAAATACAGTGCCCTTTCCTGATAAAAACACTGCAAAAGATAGAAATAGAAGGAAAATTTCTGAACATGACAGAGAATATACAAAAAACCCACAGCTAATATCCTTTAAAATGGTGAAAACCTAAAATCTATCCCTCTAAGATCACAAACAAGACAAGCATGACCACTATCACCACTCCTATGGTGTATAAGAAGTACTTGCAAGAAACAGATATAAAATGCATCCAAATTGTAAAGGGAGAAGTCAAAATTTCACTATTTGCAGGTGACATGATCCTGTACATAGAAAGTACTGAGAAATCTACAACACAGCTTCTAGAACTTATAGATGAGTTTAGTAAAGTTGCAGCTAATAAAATCAATGCAAAAAATTAGTAGCATTTCTGTACCCTAATAATGAGCAATCCAAGGAGGAAAGTAAGAAAACAAATACTTTCACAGTAGTAAATTAAAAAATCAAATACCTAGGGACAAATATAACTAAAGATGTAAAAGACTTGTACACAGAAAACTACATAACACTGTTAAAGGAAGTCAAAGAAGACTTAAATAAATGGAAGAATATTTCCTGTTCATGGAAAGGAAGACTAAGTAACATCAAGAGGTCTATCCTACCCAAACTGGTCAACAGATTTAATGCAATCCCAATAAACATCAACACAACTTTTTCTACTAAACTGGAAAATCTAACTGTGAAATTTATTTGGAATTGTAAGAGGCTCCAAATAGTGAAAGATTTATTGAAAAAGAGAAATGAAATTGGAGAAATCACACTACCTGACTATAAAACATACTACAAAGAAATACTGGTCAAAATAACATGGTATTGGCACAAGGATAGACACACTGACCAATTGAACCAAACTCAGAGTTCAGATATAGATCCTTGCATGTACAGTCATTTGATAGTGAACAAGGTCACAAAGTCCACTAAACTGGGAGAGAATGGCCTCCTCAACAAATGGTGCTTGTTTGGAGCACTGGATATCCATATGTGAAAGAATGAGAGAGGATTACCATTTCATATCTTATGCAAAAATCAACTCAAGATGGATCAAAGATCTAAATATAAGAGGGAAGACCATAAAGACGTTGGAAGACAATGTAGGAAAGCATTTATGGGACCCTGTAATGGGAAATGGCTTCATGAACTTCACACACAAAGTATGAGCAGTGAAAGAAAAAATAGACAAATGAGTCATCCTCAAAATTAAAGCCTTTTGTTCCTTAAAGGAGTTTATCAAGAAAGTGAAAAGACAGCTTACCAAACAGACGAAAATATTTGCTAACCATATATCTAATAGGAGCACAATATCCAACAAATATGAAGAAATCTTATTTCTCAAAAAATAAAAATAAAACAACCCATTAGGAGAAAAGGGCAAGAGATTTGAACAGATGCTTCTCCAGAGAAGAAATACAAATGGCTAAAAAGCACATGAAAAGAGGATCAATCACCAGCTATTATGTAAATGCAACTCAAAACTACAATGAGATACCATCTTGTACCCATTAGACTGACAGCTATTTTAAAAAAAGAGAGGACTACAAGTTTTGGAGGAATGGGAACGCTCGTCCACTTCTGGTGGGAATGCAGAAGGATTCAGCCATTCTGGAGGACACTTTGGTGGTTCCTTGAAAAACAAGCTATAGATTCACCATATGACACAGCAATGACACCCCTGAATATATACCCAAAAGAACTGAAAACCAGGACATGAACTGATATATGCACACCAATGTTCATAGCAGCATTATTCACTATTGCCAAAATTCAGAATCAATCCAAATACCCATAAACAGAAATGAATGGATAAAGGAAATGTGGTCTATACACACAATTGAATACTATTCAACTGTAAGAAGGAACACAGTACCAAACGCGGGATAACATGTATCAATCTTGAGGACCTTATGTTGATTGAAGCAAGCCAGACATTTAAGGACAAATATTACATGACCCCTCTAATGTGAATTAAGCAAATCAAGTTAACTCAGAGAGCTAGAGACCCGATGACAGGTTTACAGGAACGTGGTGAGCTGATGCCTACAAAGGAAAAATCTATGATAAAGTGGAGGTAAGTAGTTGTACAGTGAAGGGATAAGATGGGGACACAAGGATAATATTGGGTGGGGCTTTGCAGACTTGAGGGGTTCTAGGGTTGGAACGATCAGTCAGATGGTCCATGGAACTGGGCAATGGTTTGGAAGGAACAGGTGTACACAGGAGATTGTCAGGCACATGGCTGAAACTCTAATGTTGAGAAAACTCTTCATAAAATATAATAAGGAAAGGCTACTTGTATAAGGTGTTTGATGGGGGGCATCTGGCACAGGGTTCATCTGAGACAGGCTTCTAGGGAGTGTGTGAGGGCTCATCTTGTCATATTGTGTTATATCAGTGGGTGGATGCACATACAATGAGGGTTAAATGTTGTATCCCAATTCTGGGGTGGACTGATGTTCTCAAACAGAAGAGAGGGTGTCTCTAGAGAGTTTGGGTGTCTCCCAATGATGGAGGACAGACTGGAATGTCAAGTCCTTAGCATTGTTATAAGTATCTGTGAATTTTGTCCTTCAAGCTGCCAAGCTTGGTTGTCACTCTGTGCCCTGAGGCAAGGGGAGGAGAGGAATAGAATAGATGAAAGTGTTCCACAAGATCGTGCAATGATGGCTATAAGCCATGTTAAAATTCACCAAAAATTTATAGAAGTGTATAGTCTAAAATGTAAACCATAATGTAACCAAAATTTCATAAAAGTGTAAAGTCTAAAATATAAACCATAATGTAATCCATAATGGAACCATGGTTGGTAACTATGTTTCAATATCTGTACATCAGCTATAGTAAATACAATATCCACATGTAAAAAGATCATTGCTGGTGAAATGGGAAAAGGGTTTGGTGTTGGGTATATGGGAGTCCCCTATTTTGTTTACGTGACTTTACTGTGATCTAAAACTTTTTAGAAGACAAAATTGAAAAAAAAAAAAAAGAAGAATGTAGACATTGAGGAAGGAGTGGAGGAGATTGCCTTGCCACTGTACATGCAGGGCAACACCTATTACTCTGATGAAAGGCAAAATGTCAAAAAGAAAGTTTTATGATATTTTTCATATTTTGATAGCCCAATTTATTTTTTACATTATTTTAGTTTTTCTAAATTATAGTGTATACTATTTCTAATCTTTAAACATGTCAATACTATTTCATTTTCCTATTAATTGAATTTGGCAATATATTAGGCTTCATTTTTTTATGAAGTTTTGGATCACAGAGGGGTTCAACTACGGCAGGAGAGAAGCACTGGCATGGGGGGTCATTGATGGGGGATTCATGAGTGGGAGGCAGTTCTCTAGGGCATGCATATAGAGTATATAGATATGTTCAGATATTCATTGGGTTTGGATAGAGTTATACACAGCAACTAAGGGAGTGCTGACTCCATATTCTGGAGAGCTCCTTCACATTCCCCAAAGGAAGAACAACAATCCCCCATGTGCAAGGACAAAGACCAGTGAAGAAGGATGGTCCAATGAGGGGCCATTGATACCGATGATATGCTTATGAGCCTGTTTACTTATAATTTCGACCAGGCCTAGAGATGCAGGGTGCCTAAAAGTTACCTCCTGAAAGCCTCCATGTTGCTCAAATGTAGCCACTCTCTAAGCCAAACTCAGCATGTCAATGCATTACCTTCCTCCCAGCATGGGAAATGACTCCCAGGGATGACGCTCCCTGGTACTGAGGGATTACTACCATCACCAACTGATGATGCAAATAGAAAAAGACCTTGAATAAAAGGGGGAAAAGGTAAAGATAAATGACTTTATATGGCTAAGAGACTTCAAAATGGGTCGGGAGGTCATCAGAGGAGTTACATTAATGCATGCCTCAACAAATCCCAGAGAGCCAAAGTACATACAACATGGTACTGGTGCTCTTGAGGGCTACAGTGATGCACAGGACATGACAGATGGCTCTGGAGTTCAGTACCTTGCCAGTGGGCCTGACTTTGGAATTTGAACTCTTGAATGTGGAGTCAAACTTTGATGTGACCTCTCTATACATGCCTCTTCTGTCACCTTTACTGAACCTGTGGTTGGTGCTGGGGTTTGTATATGCTCAGGGGACTTGAATCTCTGGACTGTCCAGGTGCCAGTTGGAACTTGAGCCTCAGCAGAGTTGCAACACCTACTCTTCTGGTCATTGGACTTAACCAGGTCAGCTGATGGGGAGGTAAGAATAGTCACCATACCAGAAAACCAAGAGTATCTACAACTGCAAGCAGGAGAATCACATCCATCATCCATGATCTAAGCCCCCTCATGATTTAGAAGTGGAGTGGATATCACCATCCCAGGGTCCACAGGATGGAGGAATATAATACGGATGGGAGTGGACTTGCTGGTATTCTAATACAGAACTGCTGTGACTCTAGCAATGGAAGGAAGTGTATTGTTGATTTGGAGACTCTCTGAACTCAGCAATGGAAGTTGCTGATGGTAGCAAGAGGGAGGAAGAGGTGTGATGTGGGGCATTTTTGGGACTTTGAGTTGTCCTGAATGATATTGCAGGGACAGATGCAGGACACTGTATATCCTGCCATAACCCACTGGATGGACTTGGGGTGAGTGAGAGATACAATGTAAACTAAGGTCCATTTGGTGTGGTAGTGTTCCAGGGTATATTCCCCAAATGCAATGAATGTGCCTTACTGATGAAAGGGGCTGTTGATGTGGGAGGAGGGTGGGTGGGGGGGTGGGGAGTGGGGTATATGGGAAGGGAACCTCTTATGTTTTTAATATAACATTTTGTGTGATCTATTTATCTTTTTAAAAAAAGAAAATAATTTAAAAACATAAATAATAAAAGCAGTTTTTTAAATGTTAAAAAAGAGACTCAATTACTGTGCCAAGTAGAAGGCAATACCTTCCAGGTCTGGGGCAGTATTCTCCAGGAGGCAGTAGATGCCCTAAATCAGTGTCCACTCTATGGTGTTGTTTCTCCCATAGCTGGGATTCATGGATCCATGAATCAGGTGGTGGAAATGGGAGTGGCACCACTCATTATTATCCCCTAGTTTACCACTAGGAAAATTTTTGCTTTCTGCCCCTACAAACTTCAGCTCTGCTGGTCTATGCATTCAAAAGGGGGAGTGATTCCCTAGGGAATGCAATGATTATATTGAACTGGAAGTTAAGACTGCCAAGTAGACACTTTGGTGTCCTTTTGCTTCTGAATCAGCAGGCAAAGAAGGAAATAGTTTACTGGCTGGGGAGATTGATCCTGACTGTCAAGAGGAAATAAGACAGCATCTATACAATGGAGGTAAAGAAGAGTTTTCCTGGAATACCTGAGATCACCTAGGGCTTCTCTTAGTACTATCATGCTCAGTAATTAAAGTCAATGGAAAATGACAACAACCCAATCTAGGCAGAACTAACAATGGCCAAGAGTCTTCAAGAATGATGGTTTGAGTCATCCAATGAGACAGAGAACCATGGCTAGCTGAGGTGCATACTGGGAGCAAAGGGAACATGGAATTGGTAATGGAAGAAGGTAGTGATGAATACAAATGTCAACCAAAAGCAAGAACTGTAATGGTCATAAAAATTTCTTCCTTGTTTTCTTATAAATATGTTTGCATATGTACATAAAATGAAAATCTTTGTTTTCTTCCTCATATTTCTCCCTTATCACATCATATAACTTTGTATTAGTTTCATGATATAGAATTTAAGGATGTCAAGCTTAAGAGTGTATATTACCCAAGGACTAGTACTCTATTCTGTAGGGCTTTATTGAATTTCAATTTGCAGGATAGATGAGTGTTTTTAGGCAGAAATATCTTTATCTATATCTATCTATCTATATCTATCTATCTATATATATCTATATCTATATATATCTGTAGTAGTTTTATATGGTTATTGTAAGGGTAAGGCCACATTGGGAAAATAGGAAGAGAACTACATTAGGAAATAGGAATTGCAAGTGCCTTCAGATAAATGAATAGCTTAAGGCTGCACCTAAGAAGAGTGTAAACAACTTAGGGCTACACTCAAGAAGAGTGCCAATAAATAACTTAGGGCATAGGGCTGCTCCCAAGAAAAGTGCCAATAAATAACATGTGACTGCTCACAAAAAAGGGCTTTTAAATGAAAAAAATAGATACTCTACCTTCAGCTAACCACAGTGTTCCGCTTCTGTGCCTGCTTGCTCACTCGCTTACTAGTAAACCCTGTCCCCCTCCTAAAAGGCTAGAAAAACACCTCTTCCTTGAACTAGAGGCTGCTCTCTCCTCTGCTTAGGATGAGACAGTCGCCATGCAGCTAATAAAGCTTTCAATTGGAAATTTATTCAAAGTCTGAGTCTGGTCAATACCACAGGTCTATAACATTTGGAGGCCCCAGTGAGATTGATCAACAACATTCTGCACTCCAGTGGGGTTGATCTCCTCAGAGTCAGGGAAATGGGTACATTCTGGGGACAGACCAGCGGTCTAGGGGTAGGCCTCGGAGAGACTTTCCTCTGCCCCGGACGCCACCAGGACTTGGAACTTGTCTCCACCTAAATTCTTTCTGGAGAGCGTCAGGAGTTCCTGGGCCCAGGATCAGCAAACCGGACATCCCTAGGTGAGTCTGTTTTCTGGAAAACCCCTGCAGAGTCTGTGGAATGTGGGGAAATGGATCTGCTGAATGCAGCAAATAGATCCCAACCCCCAGTCAGAGCAAAACGTCTCTCTTGACCTTGGTTCAGGTTGTCTGGTTTGTCTTTTCATCTGTCTTAATTATTTGTCTTTTTGTATTTCTGTTCTGTATAATTTGTGAAAAATTATGAGTCAATTGCAAACTGTATGTTTCTGCTAATGTGTTGTAATTGTTTTCTGTTTGTTTATTCCATGTGAGTGTATATTTTGATACCTCCGGATGGTGATATAAATTAATAAATAAAAATTTTTTAAAAAAGAGTTCTATTCAAATGGCCAAATATAAAATAAGCACTTATATTAATACATAAGTTTGAATGTTAATGGGATTTCTACAATAACAAAAAATTGTAAGTCTTAATAAAATTACTGTGTCTTTTCATTAAAAAAATAGTTCTTGTCTAAATTAAAATGAATATTTTTCTTCACAGGATAAAATGAAGGATGTAAAACTTAAATTAATATTAAAGAAGGTTAAAAGTTTGTGGGAATGCTGACTGAAATTTAATGAGTTTTCGAAAGGATGTGTTTTGTCCTAAAATAGGATGGCTGATTTTCATGAACTCTTGGAACTCAGGTGCATGTGGCAAGTTGTGGAAGGTATTGTGGTAACTTTAAGTAAGGGAATGTGTTCTGTGAAGGTAAAATTTGTCTTAAAATTATAAATTATTATAAAAAGTTTAATGAGCATTGTTTAAATCATTTAAATGACTCATTCCAAAATGTCTTTATTAAACAAAACCTGAATTGATTATACTACTAATAAAGGGTAATTTTATAACAGGAAAACTTGTTGGTGGCCAGCCTCCCCTGCCAACTTGCTTCTAGAAGACGGTTTCTGGTATTACATGCTACTAAGTATTTAAAGTAAAAAAAAAAAAGTTCATTGTTTTAACAAGCTTGTTTAGTGTTGATGGCAATTATATGTTGTAGAAAGTTTGCCTGGTAACTTAATATGTGGGATATATGGAATGTGTTTTTATTTTTAAGGAAACAGGAGATGATTTTGTCCTAAGATAAAATGATTGATTGGAAAGAGTAGAGTGTGGAACAAAACCTGAATGAATACTGAAAGTATAGAAAGTTTGTGAAAGAGAAATTCTTATGATTAAAATTGAGTAAGATCAGGAAACAGACTTGGCCCAGTGGTTAGGGCATCTGTCTACCACATGGGAGGTCCGCGGTTCAAACCCCGGGCCTCCTTGACCCATGTGGAGCTGGCCCATGTGCAGTGCTGATGCGTGCAAGGAGTGCCACGCCACGCAGGGGTGTCCCCCGCATAGGGGAGCCCCACGCACAAGGAGTACACCCATTAGGAGAGCCGCCCAGAGTGAAAGAAAGTTCAGCCTGCCCAGGAATGGTACCTCCCACACTTCCATGCCACTGACGACAAAGAAGCGGACAAAGAAACAAGACACAGCAAATAGACACAGAGAACAGACAACCAGGGTAGGGGGGGAAATTAAATAAATAAATAAATCTTAAAAAAAACAATTGAGTAAGATTTGATGGGTCTGTCTATAAAGTTTTAAAGGTTTAATATCAAATAGTGTACTGATGCAAAGTTAAAACTGTTGTTCTTTCTCAAAGTCTCTCAAGTCATGAGTCTCTTTTAATAAAAGTTTCCTAAATAATCAATACACAAAGAAAGTCTGTTTTATCAAAATATCTTCTTGTGCTTTAACCTCATCATTTCCTCAGTGTTTGAAGAAGAAAGGGTCTTATCCTCTTTAAAAGAACAATGTTCTAGAAATAAAATCCTAAAAAGTAGCTTTTTATATCAAACTAACTGTAAGAAATTTGTTCTTTTACCCTAGAATAAAAATTAAAGTAATAGTTAAGTTCATTTAATATAAGTCAAATACAAGGTGTTTAAAAGTGTTATACAATTAACAAGTGAAAATTCTTAGAAAAAGCTCTATTCAAACTGTTAAAAATTAAATATGCAGTTATATATGTGAATAAATATTCTTGGAGCCCAAATTAAACTGAGCAGGATGAAAAGAGTCTTATAAAAGTCTAATTACAGGAACTATTAATGAAGAGCCTCCTCTCTGCAAGAGTTTTAAGGGGAGGACTAGGTATGGCACATTGAACCTATCTACTAAGCTGAAGAATTAGAAACCAGTTTGCCCCATAATTTCCCAGTTTGGACCTTTTAATAGTTCTGTTAACAAATTTCAGTAAGTAGATTTTGGAGATTTGAACCCAAAGGGTATTGGATATGAAAGAAAGAGAAAAAGGGGGGAGGAAACAAACAAAAAGAACTAACAAGTTGGGATCAGGGGGTCTGCATGTAATGACTCCTCAAACAACTTTACTTTCTACATGTGTCATTATATATACTCAAACTATAGAGATAACAAGCAGTGTAACTACACATTAACAAAACTCGTAAATTTAAAAACATCTCAAAGTACAAAGATTCACTATTCCTTTCAAACTATACAGTGTGTTTACTCTCTGTCCTGGACAGCTCTATCTTGTTAACTTGAAAAGAACTATACAGTGTGTTTAACACAGTGTGTTGTTAACTTGAAAAGAACTATACAGTGTGTTTACTCCCTGTCCTGGACAGCTCTATCTTGTTAACTTGAAAAGATTAATTGCTGCATTCCTATGTAAAAGCATAGCCGTAAGAACAGCATGTCTCCCTTTGTGAGACCACAATGCCTCAGTTTCCAACAAGTAAAAAAGTCCATAAAAACTATGGAAAAATCTCTCTGGGATTATGATTAAACAAATTAAGTAATTATATAATGTGTTTTAAACCTGGTAGTCTGTATGCTTTTGAAAATTATTCATTTTCATAACTTAAACACACAAAAAAAGTTTTAGCTTCCTGTAAAGAAAAAAGAACATTGCTTGCATAAACTATAGTAATTTCAATTTTGTTTGGCTTGAGTGTAATCTTCCTCAGTTTATGAAATGCCCATTAAATAAACTGACATTGGTGGAGGACTTGGCCCAGTGGTTAGGGCATCTGTCTACCACATGGGAGGTCCGCGGTTCAAACCCCAGGCCTCCTTGACCCATGTGGAGCCGGTCCATTCGCAGTGCTGATGCATACAAGGAGTGCCGTGCCATGCAGGGGTGTCCCGCACATAGGGAAGCCCCACGTGGAAGGAGTGTGCACCATAAGGAGAGCCGCCCAGTGCGAAAAAAATTGCAGCCTCCCCAGGAATGGCGCTGTCCACTCGGAGAGCTGACACAACAAGATGATGCAGCAAAAAGAAACACAGATTCCTGTGCCACTAACAACAACAGAAGTGGACAAAGAAGACACAGAAAATAGACACAGAGAACAGACAACCAGGGTGGGGGGAAGGGGAGAGAAATAAATAAATAAATCTTTTATAAATAAATAAATAAATAGGCATTGTATGTACAGGGTCTTTTGAGTAATAGAAATTATAATTTTATGTTGATAAAATTAAGCTAAAAATGGATTGTAGATGTGCTCTCTTAAATAAATATAGTAAATTTCTTTGGTTAGTAATTGTAATTTAATAAGTTTATTAAAACTTAAAGTAACTGGTCAGTGTAGTTATAGTCAATTATAAAAAGTTTGTAGAGCATCTTCTGGGCTAAAAACATTTAAACAGTTCTAGTTCTAAAAGTCATTGTTAACTAAAAAAACTTGGATTGGTATTGGTTGCGAAAAATAACTTGGTGGTAATAAAACCTGTCTGAAGGCCACCACAAGGTGCATATTTAAGTAAATGGTAATAAAAAGTTATCTTGATTCTACTGGGAATCTTCTGTTTTCATTTTAACAATGAAAAATATAGTTTTTTCCCTCTATTACTAAAATAAAATAGCTACTATTATCTTAATGGTAAAATTGTATAAGTAAACAGTCAATTGATATATGATGTGTTGCATTAAATTGTTTAGATTATATATATATAAACAAAGAATAAACTTTAACATTGTCAAACTTTTTTGTGCATTCAAACCAGGCCTTGAATACATTGCAGGTTGCCTCTCCATGTGAGCTATTGGCTAGGCTGGTCACTGACCCCTCCATTAAAAATATTTGCTATATCAGCCTCTGGTTCTGCTCCTGAAGTCAATGGAAACTACGTTGCGGTTTCAAGCTCCTGCAGCAGCCAATGATGACTTGGTACAGCCAAGTGTACAATGAATATCGCCTCCAGACTGGCACTGTTCCATAGTGCCAGAGAGCACTATGCACCAGGCTAGTAAAATACTGGAAACTCCCTCTAGGATCAATGATGCTGCAACTCGCTCACTGTGTGAAGAACATTCTAAGTGGAGCCTAATACCAGGATATTGTAAGTAAAAAACTTAAACACAATTAGCGTTATGGCCTGCTCCCATGGAGAGATAAAATATAAAGTATTACAAACCTGAAACTTAAAACTATTAATTGCAACTCTGAATCTTTTGCATTAAGTAATACATTAATTAATACTAAAGTCCTGGACTTTTATCCTGTACTAAATATATGCCTAATAATTATAATTTTATCTTTTCTATTTTGAATCAAGTGCAAAAGGACATTAGACATGTTAGATTCCAGGTAAATTCATTTTCTAAAAAGTTAATAAACATGTCTATGAAATAGAGTTGCAGTCTCAGCCAGGCTCAGTCAACTTACTAGTCTACTGTACTCTACTGTGTAGCAAAAATGAAGCTTGCTTGCTAATAAGTCACCTATTAAACAGTCAAAATTACCAGAAATTGTACAATTAAAACATAAATGCAAAAACTATATTCTGTAGTTATGATCACTTGCACAGCTAAAAACTAAAAAATTTCCAACTTAGTGTACTAATCCTGAATGAAACCAATTGCCGAAAGGGTGCCATTGCACCGGGAACATCTGACAGAGCACATGAGTGCCAATCATTAAACAGCTTAAAATGTGTTTTCAAACAAACCTAATTATCTATTGCAATTTCTCTCTGAAAATAAATGACTTAGAAATATATATATATATACTGTTCCCACCAGCTTTTAAAAAAGTGTGCCATCCTTATAAGCACCTAACCTTGTCTACCTCTGTAATCCAATGTCCTCTTTTAAAAACGAGTATTTCAAAATTTTAATTAAGTTTGTTTCTTTCAGAATAAACATCTTATTAACCATATAAAAGCTTCATCCAACTTCATACAGAATGCCAAATCCAACTTTCTCCAGTCAAAATAAGAGTTTTACAACTTATTAGGCAATAACTACAGCCCATGGCCAGCAGGAAGCAGTAACAGAAAAGAGATCATTGCCTTTCAGCACCCCTTTAAAATTAAAAGTGTAAAGTCTTTAAAAGTAAAACAAAATTACTGGATGGATATAGCGCCTGACTGCACATCCACATGAGTGCCAGTGGCCCCAGGATGACAGCAGCAGAGCCCCCACCCTGGGATTCTGCTGTCCAGAATAAAAACTTCTAAACTTCTGCTAACTCCAATAAACACCGTGCAACTATAAACTGGACAAATTCGGACAAATTCTGGGTGTTGGTTGCCCCTCTGGGAACTTAGTTTGTCTGCATCTCAAGTCTAACCCCTTATATTCTCCCCAACTTCACCAACTTCTGTGTCCTAATAAATATAATCACCCGGGTTTATTACTATCCAGGGCTTAAGAACAAGGAGCTCTTCAACTTACTAGAAGTACCAAAACCAGGTCACCAAATATATAAGAGGGCCCCCTTTCTTGTTCCGCTGCTAGTAAGTCTAAGGGTAACAAGCTCTGTAGCAATAAAATCAGCAGCCCTAGTGAAAAGAAACAATAACTTAAATATCTTGTCCTTCTTAGTTACCCAAAACATTAAAAACCTTGAATATCAAATAAGCCATCTGAAACAAGCCTTAAACTCCCTCGCTAAAGTAGTTCTCCAGAAAAAGCGAAGATTAAATTTACTGTTCCTCTGGCAAAAAAGGCCTGTGTGTAGCCCTAGGAAAAACCTGCTGTTTTTATACTAACCATTCAGGAGTTATTAAAAAAAGCCTACCCTTAGTTCACAAGCAATTGAAAAAGTGTAACAAAGCCCGAGAAACGCCCACCAACTGGTATCACAGCCTTTTTAACTAGTCCCCTTAGCTCACAACCCTAATCACTGCTTTAGCAGGGCCCCTGTTTATCCTTCTTGTACTGCTTACCTATAGCCCACATATAATCAGTAATTTAAAAAATTAATACAAGAAAAATTCCAAACTGTTAAATTTATAGTTTTAAATGCCCCCTGACAGTTAGTACCTACCCACAAAGAAAGTTAAAGATTTGAATTACTATAAAGGAAAGGGAGAAATGTAAGGGTAAGTCCACATTGGGAAAATAGGAATAGAACTATATTAGGAAATAGGAATTGCCAGTGCCTTCGGATAAATGAATAGCTTAAGGCTGCACCTAAGAAGATTATAAACAACTTAAAGCTGCACCCAAGAAGAATGTAAACGACTTAAGGCTGCACTCAAGAAGAGTGCCAATAAATAACTTAGGGCTTAGGGCTGCTCCCAAGAAAAGTGCCAATAAATAACATGGGGCTGCTCACAAAAAGAGGGCTTTTAAAAAGAAAAAAAATAGGGAAACAGACTTTGGCCCAGTGGTTAGGGCGTCCGTCTACCGTATGGGAGGTCCGCGGTTCAAACCCCGGGCCTCCTTGACCCGTATGGAGCTGGCCATGCACAGTGCTGATGCGCGCAAGGAGTGCCCTGCCACGCAGGGGTGTCCCCCGCGTGGGGGAGCCCCACGCGCAAGGAGTGCGCCCATGAGGAGAGCCGCCCAGCGTGAAAAGAAAGTGCAGCCTGCCCAGGAATGGCGCCGCCCACACTTCCCGTGCCGCTGACGACAACAGAAGCAGACAAAGAAACAAGACGCAACAAAACAGACACCAAGAACAGACAACCAGGGGAGGGGGGGAAATTAAATAAATAAATAAATCTAGAAAAAAAGAAAAAAATAGATACACTACCTTCAACTAACCGCAGTGTTCCGCTTCTGTGCCTGCTTGCTCACTTGCTTACTAGTAAACCCCGTCCTGCTCCTAAAAGGCTATAAAAACACCTTTTCCCTGAAACTAGGGACTCCTCTCTCCTCTGCGTAGAATAAGACAGTCGCCGCATGGCTAATAAAGCTCTCAATTAGAACTTTATTCAAAGTCTGAGTCTGGTCAGTATCGCTGGTCTATAAAAGTTATGAATTCCAGAAATAGATATTGGATTATGTTTGTAATCTGGTCTGTACCTGGGCATGATAAAGCTATGATTAAGACTTTGATTGACTCACTTTATTAGGGTATGGGGACTCACAGATAAAAGTCATGACAAAGGAGAGAGCTGGGGGTTTTTGATGTTGAGGTTTGATGCTGAAGCCTTAAGCTGGAGCCCTGGGAAGTAAACTCACAGAGGAAACAGAAGCAAGCCCCAGGTAGAGAGGAACCCTTAGCCCAGGAAGAAGCAAGCCCTGGAATAGACAGTTACCCTGAACCCAGAGAGAAGCAACACCCTGGAAAAGAGGAACCCAGGAAACCTGACCCCTTGCAGATGTCAGCAGCCATCTTGCTCCAACACATGAAAATAGAATTAAGTGAGGGCAGTAACTTATGCTTATGGCCTGGCATCGGTAAGCTCCTACCCCAAATATACACCCTATATAAAAAACAACTAATTTCTGGTATTTTGTATCAGCACACCTTTGGCTGACTAATAGAATATCTGCTTGTTTTTTTATTTAGATAGTAAGTATGGTTTAAAGTGATGACTGCCAATTTGTGAGAGGTGGACTGTGATGACTAGGCATATGTGTCATCTAAGCCAGGTACAGGTGTCCTGTTGTTTGGTCAAGGAAGCACTGGGCTAATTGTAATACAGGGAAATTCATGGATTTTAATCATCAGGGAATTGATTACATAGATGGCTACTTACATCTACAATGAACTGAGGAGATTGCTGTCAGCAATGAGTGATGTCTCTTCCAATCAGTTAAAGGCCTTAAACGGAGAATTGATTTCAAATTCAGAGAAAGAATTCCCATCTCTATTTCAGATAGCCAGCATCTCCTGGGGAATTCAATGAAGACCTTCATTGGGTCCCTGGCTTGAAGACTGCCCTATGGAACCTGAACCTGTACATCCCCATAGTTGTATGACAATTTTATAAAATCTCATACTATTTAGTGATATCTTGTGTTGGTCTTGTTTCCCTAGAGAAATCTGACTAATAGAATGGGGATTTTATTTGTTTTCCATTGCTTCTGTACTAAATTACCATAAATTTAATCACTCAACTGAAATCAAGACTTTAGGAGGGTTATGTTCTTTTGAGGAATCTTTAGAGGAGAAACCTCTTTCTTGAATTTCCCAGCTTCTAGCGACTAACTATATTCCTTGACTCATGGCCTTCTCCTGTTTCCAAGAAAACAAGGGTTTTTCATGTCTTTCTTATATCCTGTCATTGTGACACTAACTCTTCTGCTGCCTCCCACTTCTACTTTTAAAGACTCATGTCATTACATTGTGCCTACCTGGAAAATCTAGTGTATAATCTCCTTTAAGTCCAATGATTTTTGGGAGCAAATGTGGCTCAAGCAGTTGATGCCTGCTCACCACATGGGAGGTCCCAGACTCAGTTCCCAGAGCCTCCTAAAAAAAAAAAAAAAAAAAAAAACAAGCAAAATAAATGAAAAAAAAAAAACAACAACTCAGGGGAGCCGATGTTGCTCATGGTTATGGGCTAGCTTCTCACACACGAGGTCAGTGGTTCAAACCCTGGCCACCAGTACCTCAAACAAAGAAACAAAAATATAAGATGATTATCAATCTTCAGTCTGACTGCAGTCTAAATCCTCATTTACGATGTAAAGTGACTTATGCAGAGATTCCAGGAATTAGGACATGGACATCTTTGGTGACCCATTATTTTTGCCTAAGACAAGTAAATTTTGTTATTTTTCTAAAGTTTCTTTGTGCTACATCTGATTTTTAGCATTTTATTCCTTGAAATTTACTCATACAGTTTAGAAATTAAGTCTTTATAATTTTCCTCTTGATATACCATATATTAGTCCAGAGAGGATTGGTATTTGCTTTTTCTAAGTTTCTGCAGGCCTTCCTGAAACATAATAATTTGAATTAAATTTTCTCCTTAGGTTTTATCTGGATCATGCATAAATTTAAATAAGAGACTTACTGATGTTCTACCAACTGAGCTAGCTGGGCCAGCTCATTGGACTTACTCAGGTCAGTTAACAGGCAGGTGAGAATGGTCAGTCACTATACCAGGGAAGTGAGAGAGTCTACAACTTCAAGCAGGAGAATCCTAACCATTAGCTATGTGGGATCTAAGCCCCCTCTAGATTTAGAGGTGGTATGGAGCTCACCTTCCCAAGGTTCTCACATGGAGGAATAAAAAATGGATGAGAGTTGAATTACTGGAATTCTACTATAGAATTTCTGTGACTTTAGCAATGGAAGAAACTATATCATTGATGTGGAGACAGTCGCCATTGGAGTTGCTGAGGGAAAGGAAAAGGAAGAAGAGGTGTGATATTGGGACATTTTCAGGACTTGCAGTTGTCCTGAATGATATTGCAGGGACAGATGCAGGGCATTAAATATCCTGCCATAATCCACTAAATGGACTGGGAGAGCGTGTCAACTACAATGTAAATTATAATCCACGCTGTGTAGTAGTGCTCCAAAATGTATTCATCAAATGCAATGAATGTGCCACATTGATGAAAGAGGTTGTTGATGTGGGAGGAGTGGTGTTGTTTGGAGTGGGGTATATGGGAACCTCTTATATTTTTTAATGTAACATCTTGTATAGTCTATGTATCTTTAAAAAAAGATAATAAAAGATTAAAAAGAAAGAGAGAGAGAGACTCATAATTCTTGACTGCAATAGTTCCAACCGTGTCTTTGCTACTTAAGAACGCTATAGATTTGGCCATTCAGTTATCTTTTTTAACTGCTTAATTCTCTCACAGTACTTAAGTGAAGAAGAATAACGATATCTTAGTTTGGCTTCTTTAAGTTTTTTCCAGTTCCATAATTTACATTTGGTTCTTTTAAAAATAATCTGATTTTTTTTCTGACTATATCAACCTTATTTTTCTTGTTTTAACATATTTAATCATAGTTGTAAATTCTGTCTCAACACTGAATGTTTATTCCTGTGGTAGATTTGTATCTTGGTTCTAAGTCAGATTTAAAATCAAGTATTTGTTTTCATTTATTGTTATGTGTTTCTCTGCTTGATTATGATGAAACCAGATATTTTATGTAATAAATAGAAACATTTTGAAGCCTAGCTTAATTTTATAGTATATTATTCTTATTTATGTGATTTATAGTTATGCCAAGCAGTCATGGGCACCAACTACCTTGGATATCCTAATCAAATAATGATTTGTGATGATTTAAAACTCTGAGATCATGTCTATTTCTACTTCACTCTTACACATAGAGAAAAATTGTATAGTATTCCTTCCCACAGTCTGTGTACTATTGTAGATATGCACACTTTTATGGAGCATGGACTCCATTTCTATGATCTATAGTCCCTTTATTCTAGTGACAGCTCTACTCACTTGAAAGCTTTCCATCCCCATTCCACATCTAAACCTAGCCAGTTCTCAGAGATGGTCCCTCCTGGGCCTTTGTTAGGCAATCTCTGATGCTGTGGAAATTTCCTCTGCCTCAGCCTGAGAAACAATCAATCCCTTGGCCTACACACAGCCCCTGTTCCTTATGATGGTGGTTCCCTCAGGCTTCAAGGGCCCCTATATAACCAAGCCAAATGAGAAGCTTAGTTTAGCACAGATACATGAACTAGCAATTTTTTTGATCCCTTAGAAAACACCACCACCTCACCACCTCAAATATTTTAACCACTAGTGAAAACCTAAAGCACGAAAGTGAATGAGGTGATGTGGACGCAGAAGTGGCCTACAGACCTGGGTAAGTCTAGGAGGTTAAAAAAAAGACAGTTTGTAAAGAAACTGACAATTTGTAAAGAAAAAAATGGAGGTAAGAGGAAATTAGTCAAAAGAAGAGAGATGGGTATGAGGAATTAGAAATAGAATATTTGGGTGAAAAGATGAATAAATTATATATGAAAAAGTATGATGTGATAGTGAAACATGAGATATGGTTGGCTATTTTAGAGAAGTGATCAGAAAAAAATTGAGCAGAGTGTAAGAAAAGGGATTAGATTTTTACACAAATGCAAGAGAATATGTATGTAGTTGCATGAACCCGGGAGATGAAGATATATTTTGTACTTAGAAGTAATACAACTGTCAGAAAGGCACCTAGGGGATTTGAGCATGAGAGAATAAAGGTGAGGAGGAAAGGAATGAGGGCAAAATCAGATGTATATTTCAACTTCCTTTTTACTATACATGACATTCCACTAGGTACTTCCATAAAAGAAACATCAATGGCTTTCCTTTTATTTTGACAACAATGGAGAACAATTAAAGTACTGTAAGTATGGGAATGACTCGACTAGGCTATGTTTTAAAAATTTACTGTCATGAGGAATACTGATTGTGGATAGGATACATGAATGGAAAGAATGAGATAAACTAAAAGGCTAATAAAAGAGCATAGAAGAGAAATGTTAATGACTGCTGTAAGGAGTGGAAATAAATAGATTACAATAGTTTGGACATAGAAACAAGATAACATGTTGATGGATTGAATAAGAGTAAAGTGATTTGAGTAATCAAGAACAATTCATACTTTTTTCACAAGGCAACTCCGTAGACAGTGGTACATTTATCAAAATGAGAATATTAAGAGACATCAAGAATTCTATCTTGGTCATTTGATGTTTTCTGTACCTATTAAACACACAAGAAGTAATATCCAGTATACTGTTGTATCTATCTTTAACGTCTGGAGATCAGCAAAGCATTCAAGAATGGAGATGTACCTTGAAGTCATTAAGGCATAGACAGTTTTAAAAATTGCATAACTGGAAAAAATCTGTTAGGGTGAACATGTAACTATATAAGAGAATTAAACCCAGAGCCAAGATCAGGAATCTAATTACAAAATTGAGAACTCTGACAGTAGAGAAGGACCTAACAAAGTTTGAAAAGGATCAGCTAGTGTTTTAGTTTCCTAGGCTGCTACAACAAATGCTATGAAATGGTTCACCTTAAACAGTGGGAATTTATTCACTCATGGATAGAGTCCAGAAAACTGTCCAAACCAAGACATTGTCAAGGTGATGCTTTATTCCTGAAGATCGGCTTCCAGGGATCCTTGGCTCCTCTACCACACAGCAAGGCACATGGCAGTGTCTGCTTGTCTCTCTCTTTTCTTGTGCTTCATCACTTCCAGCTTCTTGCTTCCTTGGCTTTTTTTTTTTTTTTTTTTTTTTTTGTCTGAGTATAATTCTCTTATAAAGGATTCCAGGAATTAGATTAAGACCCATCCTCAATGAGGTGGGTCACATCTTCACTGAATTAGCTTCATCAAAAGGTTCTGCTTACAATGGATTTATACCCACTGGAATGTATTAGATTTAAGAACATGTTTTTTTTTCTGGGGTATATACAGCTTCAAACCACCACAGCTAGTAAGGTTAAAGGAAATAAAATCAAATAATTAAAAAAAAATGTATATTTTATATATATATGGATTAAAAAGTTACCAGTGTCACACGCTGAGGATATTCATTTGTGCTGCTGGCTAGAGTTCAAAGATTAGCGTGACTAGAATGATTTGAACAAGGGGTTGAGTAGGAAGTCGGTTTAAAGGGATATGAGGTGAGTTAGGGGAAGACACATGATACTGCCTATGATGCTCACACAGTTCCTTTTCATGTATTTTTAGATATTTCCAGTAGCTCCCTGAGAGGTAATAAATTTTATATAACTGTTTAATATAAATCCTGTTTTCAAGATTTGTCACTGTAAATATCTACATAGGCTTACTTCCAAGTTCTAGCCTTCAACTCTAACCATAAGGAAGTTCCACTTACATCCCACTGTGTTGTAAGGTTCTAAGCTAAGTATCTAATTTGGAAGCTTTCTGCTTTCTATTTCCCCTTCTTGGCTGGAAAAACTCAACCTGCCAATGCAGTTGGATATCAGCCGTAGAGTTAGGGAACTTTAAGGGAGTGAGAGGAACAAAATTCCAATGATAATTTTCCTTCTCCCTGTACATTCAAGATCCCAACAGCTGCTTCAGGCAGCACTCTGTCACAGAGAAAAACGAACGCTTAATATAGAGAGGTCAGTCTTAGAAAATATTTTTACTTACCATACACAAAAACAAATAGCAAAAAAAATGATTATCTAAAAGAAAATAACAAACATGACTATAAAATATTATTAGAAAACATAGAAGAATATATTATAAACTTAGGTGGGCAAGAACTTCCTAGAAATGACCCAAAATTCAGAAGCATTACAGATGACTACATGGTAATTAGAAACTGTTTAAAGAATTAAAAAGTAACATAATAACAAAAAAAAAGGAGTGACTTGCAAACATTTACAAAATATTTGACAAAGTATTTTACACAGTGTATGGGAAAGTTCTGTACAAAACAATAAGTGTTAAGAAAAAACCTAATAAGAGAAACGTGGGTTACTATCTTCTCTGTGTTATGTATTTTTATTTCTTTCAATTTTAGAATAAGAAAACAGCTACTTGGGACATCCTTATGGCAGGCTCTAATTCCAGTATTGGGCAGTCTGTTTCATTCTACCTCACTGGAATTCCTGGCTATGAGAATGTGCATCACATTATCTCCATCCCTTTTTGTATCCTCTACCTGGTTGGAATAGTGGGCAACTGCACCATTCTTCACATCATCCACACTGACAAGAGCCTCCATGAGCCTATGTACTACTTCCTGGCCATGCTGTCCCTAACAGACACGGGCATGTCCATTTCCACCCTGCCCACTGTACTGAAGATCTTCTGGTTTGACGCTCGGAATATCGAGGTCAATGCCTGCATAGCCCAGATGTATTTTATTCATACTTTTTCTTTGATGGAGTCAGCTGTGCTCCTAGCCATGGCCTTTGACAGGTATGTTGCTATATGTGATCCTTTGAGGTATTCCAGCAAACTTACCCCACGGCGCATCCTTTATATAGGGGTCTTCATTGTAGCCAGATGCTCTGTTGCCGTTCCTGTCGGTATTACTCGCATTCCCACATTTTCCTTCTGTCACTCCCATGTTCTCTCCCACTCTTACTGCTTGCATCAAGATGTAATCCGGCTGGCCTGTGCTGATATCTCTTTCAATATTGTGTATGGCTTGTTTGTTGTTGCATTTTATTGGGGTATAGATTCTTTGGGAATCTTGTTATCTTATGCTTTCATCCTCCACTCTGTGCTAGGCATTGCATCCCAAAGAGGGAAGTTCAAGGCCCTCAATACGTGTGCCTCCCATATCTGTGCTGTGCTTATTCTGTATGTGCCAATGATAGGCCTTTCCTTAGTTCATCGCTTTGCAAAACACTCTTCCCCCATAATCCATATAACCATAGCCAATATTTACCTTTTAGTTCCACCAGTACTCAATCCAATTATTTATAGCATAAAGACAAAGCAGATTCGCCAAGGATTCCTAAAGATATTATTACCCAAAAGAGTTGGACTTGTGCAAACTTAGGAAGCAAAATAAGTTCCATTATTTCAAACTTTGAATCCCTTTTCTTTTTCATGAAGATCACCACCTTAGAACTTCTTGGACATATTTGGTGCATAATCATTCCATAACACTTCGTAAGCTCCATGTTTCCCTTCAAAGAAAGTATTGCAATTTCTTCTATCATTACCTGATAGTTTTTAAATATTCTAGAGTTCAGGTGTCAGGAGCTATAAGATATAATTTATTTAACTCAAATAATTTATGGAACTATTTTTCTTTTCATTCAGGCTGGAAGAATAGTCCAATTTTGCATGTTAAACTAAGAAAAGTTGACTAACTGTTCAAAGTGCACAGGCATAAGATAAGATAAAGTTGGCATGCAACTAGGTAAAATCCCTTTTCATTGAGGCAATGTTGGTAAACCATTGTCAGATGGTTGTATGAACTTAGATATGGAGTAAATGAATATATTGCAACTTTTTCATTTATACCTATAGGAATAAATGCTTGAAAAATTTGGGGCAATAAATATAAAGGATTAATTGTCCCAAAGGGGAAAATTCACAGAATCAATAAAAATTTTATAACAAAATGGCTGTATATTCATCTTTAAATGAGGTAGCAAAATATATCAAACCTCTTTGGTCAGTTTTCTGACCACATGCAGAAATTTAAACAGAAATACAGTAAGAAAGATGCCAATAAAAACCTCATCAATTGCAACTGTTCAAATCTTTTACTGCCTAACTCCATTTCTCAGCAAAACAAAACAAAACAAAACAGGAGGGGGAAAAGGAAACAACAACAAATAATTTTCAGCACGAAGATCTAAAGCTCACATTCTAATGGAAGGATGATAGAGGGTTTAGGGAACTGGAAAGAGAGTTCAAGGAAAACACAATCAAATTTTTTTTTTACAAATACTATTTTAAATGACCCAAATAAAATTTCTTGGTTAAATAAATCAAATTTGAAAAACATAATTAAAATGGATTTTAATTATAGGATTACCTGAATTAATTATAGGATCACCTGAATTGAAAAAAGAGTATAGGAAGGAGTAAAAAAAAAAAAAAAGAGAGAAAGAAAAAAAAACTATAGCCATGTTTTTGTTTTTGTTTTTTTGATAAAACCTACACAGATTCATGATTTTTAAAAAATCATTCAGGAAGTAAAGTTATCTTAGGAAACAGAAGGGAAAATTTAGGCTACAAATTTTGTAGTTGCAAAGTAATTTAAAAGAAGAAAACCTCCTTGAAAGAATAGTTCAGGGATAAAATAAGAGGAGAAGGCAGATTTAGAGTAAAGTGGGCCAGTGAATGCCAGAAAATACCAAAAAGAATAAATAGCTGTATTGGAAAAATTGATGTTATAATCAATATTCCAAGAAATAAGAGCCAAAATTATAAAAAAGAGAAAATGTTGAATACAACAAATTAGATAATAATAGATATATAAAACAGATCTTGAAAGTTTATGAAATTGATGATGGGATGTCCTTACAGTAGAGAACAGGACAAATTGTGTACAAACTAAAAAAAAAAAAAAATTTCCAGTGTGAGAAAAGATTCACATCCTGACATATGCTGGTGAAGTTTTTAAAAGTCACTAATAAAGAAATAAAAATATAAATATATAGGAAAAAATTAAGGCAACTCTATGGGAAAATATTAAATCAGAATGGTCTCAGATTGATTCATAAAAATAAAATAAAATAATTTATGTATAAGTATTACTTAAGGGAAAATATATGACCTGAATATTTTATTTTCAGCACATTAAATTACATATTAAGTTATGTGAAGAATGAGATTTGTCTCTAAGTAATCAAGAACCATGTAAATAGGTGCAGGTGTAAAAATTATAAAAGCTGTGCATCAGTTGATAATAGTTGAACCTGGGTGATGGGTACTTGAAGAGTTATTATAATATTCTCTACTTACATATGTACTTTTTCCATAATACAAAGTTTAAAAATGAATAACTAATTAAAAAGGAAAACTTCGCTAACAAAGAGAATTCTGTTGTTTTATTCCCTGGAAAACTACTTGGACTCATTCAGATCCTAAATGATTACTGAACAGATTCTGTGACTTTAAAATCTATGCTGTCAGCACCCTTTAAAAGTACTCTTTTGTACTCTCTGTAGTGTCTAACTTATAATTTCTTGATTTGCCTTCCTGTTTCCTTCTGAGTTTTAAGTCGTCTCATTTCCATTCATGAGCCTGTCTCTCCTTCTCTGACTACAAGACTTCAGGTTTTATTCCACTATGAAAGTGAGCCTCTCTTTTAACGTGCAGAGGAACTGGGATATGGTGGTAAACCGGCCTCTGGCTGATGAAGACTCGTTCTTTTCCCTCATGCATTTAAGACTCACATGTAACAAAGACATTATTTCTTAAATTCTGGTGATGTGGTCTTATTTTTAACAATAGTTGGGCAAGCGCCAGAGGAAAGAATAGCTGATTGACATCTACTCTGCTCCAATAACATTACCACTGAAGAAATATATTCAGTCTCCTTTATTAAGAGAGCTTTTTTTCTTCTTTTCTAGGATGATTTGCTTTGTGTCTTTTTGTCTTTCCACCAGTCTCAGTTTTTTTCTAAATGTTGTATGAAAAAAAACTAAATATGCAAAAATACATGTAAAGCTTTTTGTCTTATACTTGGGCAACTGGCTTCTTTGAAGTCCTCATTATCCATTCAGAGAAGAAACAAGGACCATTTTGGTCTGAGGAACCAAAAAAAAAAAAAATGGACATCAAGCTTGTAGGAAAACAAACAAAAGAAATTCCAAAGATTAAAAATTCAAGGAGTCATAAACTTGTAAATAGTGATGGTGATAGTGATAAACACAGAAATACCTCCACAAAAAATATAAATAAAAATAGAGAGAGATCGAGATGCCCACATCTATTGGAGGAAGACATTTTCCCTTTGTTTTAGTTAAAGCCTTGTCAGGAAATAGATGTCATGTTCAAATGGGCACATGAAGATGGACAGGAGCCAGAGAGCAAGAGGACTTGTTGCTGCAGACCGTTATGATTAGAACACAGAAAAGGATATATCTGGAAAGTAGAACAAATACGATTTTCTCTCAGAAACCACCCTGACTTCATAGGTTTATATATTCTTGGGCTTGCTGATCTGGGTAGTTCTCAAACCCTATTTCTAAAAGGAGGATATTTGCCCTTCACATTTTCCCCAAATGATTGAGGTCACGATTCAACTTATCAAATACTTTTTTGTTCTTCAAGTTATAAATTGTGAGTGGTAGGTATAATTAATCTTTTTATTTCCTTCCATTGTATATCTGAGAAAGGTATAAACCACTTGCTAAGAGCTTACTTGGAGCAAAACACAAAGTCCAATGGTATTCCTCTATGTTTGGGGTTTTTGATCATATAACATTTAGATGATCCTAAGTGATTAATTTATAATAAAATAATAAAAATATAAGGAGAATTCTGGGAGCATCCAGTTTCCAAGAAGACAATAAGGAAAATTATTTTTTTCTGGTCATTTCAGAAGGAGAAGTGAGAAGATGGAGGTGTGAAGTCTTTTCTAGTGATGAGATATATAAATAATCTCATGTTCTCATAAGACATTGTTGTATGGCAAATTCCTTTAACAATTAACTGTTTTTATGAAAATTATAATTCCATTGACATAATCAATTCCTTAAAAAGCCATGTCTCAACTGAGTATATTAAATATAAAAGTGCCTGAACATTAGTAAGCTACAGCATATATAATAAATTCTGAATATATGGTTAGAGATTTTTATTTAAACATTGAGCATTGCATAGGACAGCTCTTTCACACCTCAATTAACCAATAGACATTTAGAGGTTAATGTTGATGACAAACATAAGGAGTATTATTCATTGAGCAAAATCTTCTACTTAGAGTCAGACCATTTTTACATAATTCATATATTTGTTTTAGCAGAAAGACCTCTAAGACTAAGTGAAATAAATATTGCACCAGAAAATCAGAAAGTATGAATGATAAAATTAGTTTTATTGTTTATTGTGTGATTTTGAGGAAGGCATATCACATAACTAAACATTACTTTAATCACACATTTAATAATCGAGCTGATAACTGATTCACTTTCAGCTCTTAAGTTATACAATCTATGCCCACCATAGTTTAGTCCTTGGTAAATCTTCATTACCTATGCAATGTGTAACAGTATTTACTCTCCTATCATATTCTTGCTTCAAACTAGTATCTCATGACGTATCACACTATATCGTTTGTCCCAGACATTGAGTGAAAAAATATTTGGAAATCTCTATAAGATTCTTTTAACTATGCTGCCAAACTATAGCATCTTGCTGCGAGCTGTAAGTGGTAGAGAGGAAGATGGAAATGACCATAAACTGATATTTCAGCACTGACAGGGTTACTATCATCCAGTCTTTCTCCTGGGACCTTGTATCTCTTAGGACCAGAGGAAGCCTTATTAATTCATCCTTCATTCTTTGAGAACTGGGACATTTACTCCCAGCAAGAGGAAATATTCCACTAAGGATTTAAGACTTGGGACAAAATAAAAGTGGAGGGAGTGGGAAAATATAAAGAAGCACCTTTGAAAGGTAAAAGCATAGAGTGAGAGAGAAGAGGGCAGACAGATATTAAGTGCTTGTAGAAGACATAGAGTCTTGTTCCGGAAGGGAGAGACTCTCGATTCAGCACAAGGCATATTTCTCACTGTAGGTATCTTTATCATTCAGGTCCATGCTAGTAGCCTCTAAGTCAGACCCATATAAGGGAGAATTGACAGATAGACAGGACTTATTAAAGATTCCCTGGACTTCCATGGCTGGTGATATCCTCTATGAACATGTTGTTTACACTTGTTGGACAACCATTTTCAGGCATAATACAGAGAAATTCTAGAATAAGACTGGCATTGCACCAGATAACTTCCAATCTCACGTATACCAAGTGATTTAGTGGGACTTTCTTTACAGCTCAGTGGTGTAAATCACACTTTAAAAGTCCTAAGGATTTTCAAATTCACAATCTAGCACCCATGGTTTCCATCTTCTTCCTATGAGGAGTGGTGGAAGATGCCACATGGTCATGTGGGTAAATTTCTAATTATATGGTCAGCAGCAATTGAATTAGACTGTCAAAATGAAGTTGTGCTACAAGATAAGGGAATGTGGGATAATAGGAGGATCGGTTGCTAATGCATATATGTGATACTTCTGTGGGAACTTTAGAATACCAAATTATAGCTTCTCAGAATCCATCTGGCTGATGTCCCAAGAATCATATTCCTTTTCTTGGTAACACTTCGCATTCCACAGTGGATTCTCTTCTTTCCAGTTTGGCACTGAATATATTGAGAAGCACACACATAGGAGAATCACACTTACCACAGGGATTTGGGAGGAGATAAAAGTGTCAAAAAAGCAACCCTTAGCTCTGGCCACACTGAGTCTTCACTGAATGAAAGGGAAATAAAACTGATATAATTAGCTTCTTACCCTGCAGCTTATCAAGCTCAATTCTGTGAGACACCTCTCCCACTTATGCATTTTTCCTCTATGGAAGACACATCAGGGATGCCTGAATTCTTACCTACCCCCTTAACTTCAAAATTTTTTACTGTAGTTCTTATTATTATTGTTGTTGTCATTCTTCTCATCACCACCATCATTATTATATTATGGTTAGTGTCTCAATCTCTAATACTAAGTATTTACTAGCAATGTCACATTTAATACTCAAAACAATTCTGTTGAATTGTTATTATCTTCATTTTATAGGGGAGGCAATTTTGATTCATAAAGAAACATAACTTTTTTTTTTAATTTTATTTTATTTACTTTGTAATAATATTACATTAAAAATATATATATATGAGGTCCCATTGAACCCTACCTCCCCCACCCCACCTCTCCCCCCCTCAGCAACACTCCCTCCCATCATCATGACACAGCCATTGCATTTGGCAAGTATATCTTTGGGCACCCCCGCACCCCATGGACATGATGGCTGATGGGTATGGGGAAAGGCAGGAAGAGATGAGAGGTGGAGGCGTCTTTGGGACATGGAGCTGCCCTGGATGGTGCTTCAGGGGCAATCACCGGACATTGTAAATCCTCACAGGGCCCACTGGATGGAATGGGGGAGAGTGTGGGCCATGGTGTGAAACATAACTTTTTTAAAATTAAGAGCAAATATGAACTGTGACCAGGGTATAACCTAGGTCTATCTGACTGCAGAGCCAGAGAAATGGAATGCAAAAAGAGCTGGTAGGGAGCTGTTAACTTAAGTCTCAAGAAAAAGCCACCAAGATCAGTCACTAAGGGTGTTGCAGACTGCCCTCCAGATCACAGAGTTTTCAATTAAACTATGTGTTTACTTCTTGGCATTGGAATAGAGAAGCTATGAGGTCAGAGAAATGGTTTGATCTGGCTAGGTGATACAGTTAAAAGAAAGCAGATTTCCAAAAGAGGAAATATTTCTGTTTCTGTGTAAGAATTTTCAGGGGTATAAACGAAAAGAAGAGATAAAATCTGGACGTGTTGTGATTGGAGGAGATAGTGAGGACAGATTGCACATCATACACAGAAAGCAGGCATGAAAAGAGAATGGGAGGAATAGAAAGGACAGGAGAAACACTAAGAGCACTGATCAGTGAAGGACCTTGGAAAAGAGCTCTAAGGGGAAAAGCAGGGAAGTAGCAAATTTATTCAAGAGGGTCTTTATGAAGTCATGGCTGCCTTCATATAACTTATTTGTTATTAACCATAGTGGAGTCTCTGACCAAAGGTTCTATCTTGTGCTAGTGTTACCCAAGAGAAGAGAAAAAATATATGTTTCTTCTCCTGGAGATATCACATGAGCCACATGTTCCAGTATCTGCATTTGATCATAAGGAAAGCCAACACAGAAAGGAGCATGCGTTGGACAACCCAATGATAGATAAGCAGGATTTAGAATGCTGATAAGGCAGGCAGAGTAAGCAAAGTATCAGGGTCTTAAATATCAGTTTATACAACATGTAGATAGAATATAATATGAATAATGAGAAAAACTGTCTCTAGAATTTACGTTGTTGAATCCTTGCTCATGGATCTGTCATTTACTAGACAATTCCTATTATCAAAAACCCTCAAAAAATGTAAGCTGCATTTAAGATTTATCAATATGGGACTTGAGGGTATTGAAGGGGATTTAAGTGTCTCAAAGAGCCATACAGACATAGAAAGAAAGACAATGGCATGACAGTTTGCTAATTCATAATGCATCAGAATTTTTCATTTTCACATTTGTTGAGCATGATTGTTCAGAAAAATAATGGACAAGTAGGATTTTGAGAAGCAGCTCATATTTACTATTTGAAATATATTTTTCTTAAACTCTGGGAGCTAGTGGGGAAGAAATATTTTCACTTTGGGTCTAAGTCACTTAGTGTCATGAGAATTGAAGTCAACAGGGTTATTCCAACCAATTTGTTTTGCTTTTTTTTTTGGAGAAAGAAGTTTTCAATGACTGATTATTTCTCTAAAGTAACAAGAAGATAATTTTAAATCATTTAAATCAAAGCAATAGTTAATTGTGCTTTCCTTAAATGACATATTTTATTATCTTAAAAAGATTTTTTTAAAAATTCACATTGATTCTTTAATTCTATTTTAACCTGAATTTAGCTCTTGATTTTCTTTTTTTTTTACTCAATATTAAAGCTTACTCTAGGATATGGATTAAAATAATAGCTGATTAAATTTAGGTGACAAACCAAGGCTAAATTGATATTAGACTTGACTCTCTGTAGATACCAGGTCTAGGGCACCAGTTATATAGATGGGGATAAGTGAATAACAACATTGTGCAAGCCATTACTCACCTGAATTCTGTATAGGTACCTTATGTGGTGATCCAGCATCATTGAAGACACTATCAAATCAGACTGATAAAGAGATTTCAAGTAGGAGCAGTAATTCTGGCCAAGAAAGTTCCTAAAGAAGATTATACAATTTAAGAATATAGCCTAGAAGAAGTTATGATTTGCACAGTCTGGATAGTGTTTTTGGAAGATGACCACATGTTTAGAGAGGATGTTGATGATTCTGCCTCTGAGAGGCAGAAGGGAAGGTCCATATGAGTATTAAGTGGATGCCTTATTGAAATGACAACATCCAGAAGTGAAGTTGAGAAAGATGAAACAAGAATGTGGGGATAGGTTTCAGGGTGATTGCAGGTAAGCACTGATTTTTTTTTTTTTTCCCCCAGATACAGATCCTGCTCTTAACATTACCCTACCAGAGAAGTGTGATTTTTGGAACCATGGAACAACAAGTCAGCCCTATGGCGGTCTCAAATTCCAGCAGTGCTCTTTCCTCCACATTCTACTTTACAGGCATCCCTGGCTATGAGGAATTTCAACATTGGATTTCCATTCCATTCTTTCTTCTCTATGTTGCTGGAATAATGGGCAACTTCACCATCCTACATGTTGTCCAGACCGTCCCCAGGCTTCATGAGCCCATGTACTACTTCCTTGTCATGCTTTCCATCACTGACATGGGCAAGTCTATGCCCACAATGTTATCACTCTGCAGGGTGTTGTGGTCCATTTCCAGAGAGATCCAGTTTAAAATCTAAGTGGTCCAAATGCTTTTCATTCACACTTTTTCTTTCACCAAATCATTTGTACTCTTGGTCATGGCCCTTGATCGGTATGTGGCCATCTGCCAGCCTCTGTGATATGCTACTAGTCACACCCCAAAACTCATCACCAAGATTGGAATTGCAGCCCTGCTCAGGAGTACCTTTGCCCTGATTCCAGTTCTGGTCCAGCAGACCTTCTTTCCCTTCTGCCATCTCCATATCCTTTCTCATTCTTATTGTCTGCACCAAGATATGAGCAACCTTGCCTGTGCTAATACCAAGTTTAATGTTATATATGGGTTGGTCCTGGTCACTCTAATGTGGGGCATGGACTCTTTAGGTATTTTTGCATCTTATGTTTCATCCTCCACTCAGTGTTGAGATTCACAACCCATGAAGGGGGGCTTAAAGCCCTCAATGCATGTGCATCACACATTTGTGCTGTACTAATTCTATATGTACCCATGATTGGACTGTCTATTGTCCATCGTGTAGCCAAACCTTCATCCCCTCTCATCCACATCTTTATGGCCCATGTTCAATTATCGATTCAACCTGTGCTCAACCCAATCATCTATTGTGTGAAGATCAAGCAGATTCACCAGGGAATCCTCCACATGGTTCTCTCCACAAACATAACTTCTACTATGAGATAAGCATATTCTCAAGACAATGATAGCTTATGTTCCAATGTATAAACTCAAGGATTTGTCTTCTGTATGTATGTTGGCACCATATGTGCTAACACCAGTCTACATAAAGAGCAGAAATAAAGTCATCAAAAGCAGCATGAAGGAGCCCTAAACAAGAGCACTATAATCCACTGGGACTACACAGACTGAGTTCACACTGTGCTTAAAAAAAAAAAACCCATTAACATGAATATTTTGGAATGTGTTAGAAATCATTTCCTGCTATTCTTTTCCATTTTTAATCCTCATTTTATTCAAAACTTCACCCATGAAGTTTTTCTTGCATATACCAAACTCATATTTCCTTACATCTTGATATTCTATATTATTTGTCATGGAATCATATACTATATATCTTGTTATATAAGTTCTCTGTTATTTCTATCTTTCCTAAATTTAAAAAAGTCTTATCTTGAATATAAAAGCATATTAGAGCACAAGCAGAGGTTCTCAAATCTCTGAGGAGGTCTAGTTTTCTCAGGGGTAGAAAAAAATACCCATCAGCCTGGGTTTTTATTCCCCTTAACTTATTATATATATATATGTGTGTGTGTGTGTGTGTGTGTGTGTATTTAATCTTACAGACAATTGAGACTCAGTAGTTTTGTAAACCTGTCAGATATATTGTTACATGCAGGCAAGGTTTACAAACCACTGATTTAAATGTACCTTAATAATAAGTATACACTCTTCATTTAAACACTATATGAGCAAAATATAGCTCCCTTAGTTTTAGCTATTTAGAAGTTGGTAGCAGTGGATATGGACCATCTAACAAAGTGTTTTCATTCTTATCCAGAACTCTTTTTCATATAGGAAACTATCTCTTCTTGTATCTCTGTAATTACCTAGCACATAACTTTGCATAAAGTTGTTAAAAATATTGTTGAAAATTTAATTGAATTTTTTTGGTTACGTACCTACATTTCCTGAAAGGAAAAATAAAACAGAGAATAAAAAGATTTCCAAAATCTTTGTGGCACTCAATACTTAGATATATCTTCATAATAGGTAATGTGTTTTTACATATATTAATGTAATTATTCTTCAGAGGAATGTATCTCTAATGGTTTGCCACCTGCAGGAACTAGCGCTAGACTTGTTTTACAGGAGGCAGTTAATAGTAATTAATGAATATATAACTGATTCATAAATTAATCAATCAGTGTATATAGAACGGCTAGATTAAATATTGGAAAAAAATCCTCCCAAAGCCTTCTCTGCCTGTCTGTGGAATCCAGAAGAGATCAGTATCCAGAAGTTAAAAAAAGTAATCTGTATTTTTTTGTTTATCAATATCCTGTCATTAGACCAAAATGCAATGAATTTAGTTTCATAATGCCAAATGCTATCATTTAGATAGTGCACTAATAATCTTGATTCTTTCTCAGAAGCTCCTTGTGTCAAAATGTGATGTCAAGAAAAAAATAACAGAAGGAAAGACCACTATTTCCTTCACCGTCCAAGTGGATGGCATTTTCTTCTATATGAAGTGCTGCTACAAAACACTTTATTATTCCAATTAGTCATTTAGTCATTCAATCTAAAACCCTGAACAATAAAAACAGCATTCCATTCAAAACAACACCATGGATAATCAACTGATTATACACAGAATCTAGAAACAGTCACACACATTTATAAAGAGAATTTTAGCAGTATAAATTGTTCAAGGCATTCAATCACTAGAACATATAGGTATTAATACTTATATAGGAGGTGGGGTAAGATGGCATCTGAGTAAGTACACCATCGTCATCTTCCTTACAAAAGACCGGTTGTGTGGTGATGGAGTCCTACCCAAGCAGGATGTTTCGGGAACCAGCAGGGTGGGAGGTGTCTGGACATTGATCTGGCAAGACTGAAGCAGAAGTGGTGTTTGCTCAAAGTAGAACTGCAGGTTTCTAATACTGAACTTGGTACATCCCTTCCCCCTAGGGCTAAGAGCTGCAGCATTCACTGAGAACTGCTGGTTATAGAGTGATGTTTCCAAGTCCGTGTTTCCCAAATGGGTGAACCCCAAGCCTGTGTCCCCTGAACCTTTGTGGCCCACATTTCACAGACCTACATACTCCTAGTTCACATTCTCCCGGGTCTCTCTTTCCCAAGCCGAACACTCCCGGAAATCCAGCATTGCCTGACCCCTCTGGTCGTGAACTAAGTCTGGGAATGGGAGGATTTAGGTGGGATGTGCAGAGGGGCCAAGGAGTGCAGGTTCAATTTTCTGGTCCCCCCCCTTTTATTGAGTTTGGAGGAGTATATCAGCTGGCTTGGGGAGAGTAGGAGAGGAAAGGTGAATCTGGTGAGAGAGCCCAATTTACCTAACCACCCTGGGATAGGAAACTTGGTCAGGGAGAAGGTGGAGTCAGAAAAATAACTAGCATCCTTGTAGCACACCAAAGGAAGAGGGACAATAAGATGGGATTTACAGGCTTCCAATAGCATATTTAGGGCTCCTGGCAAAGAGTGGGTACTCTCTCAAGAAATTAAGACTCATTATTTTCTCAGGTGAGTTGGTTCACCAGGGACCCATTTGAAAATCCTACAGAAGCCCTCATGCAGCCTTCCTGCTGCCTGGGGAGAGATGGAAGTGAGGAAGGGAGAGAGGGGGAAGGTCAGACTCCTCAGCAGTTTATTCAATTGCAAAGAGGATTCTTTGCCGGAGGCCTTGTCTAGTGTTTTGTTTGTTTCTTTTCTTGTTTTTTCTTCCTCTTTATCCCTGTGACTGCCCTTTTTTAATTTCATTTTCTTTTTTCTATTTTCTCTTTTTCTTCCTCTGTTTTTTTTTTCCTTTTTCCTTTTTTACCTTTTTTTAATATTAGTATTGCAGGCAACATTTCTTTTTTGCTGTGCTTTCTCATTCTCAATTTTCTCTTTTCTGTGTGTACTGATTTTGACTACCAAGGTTATCCCCTTTCCTTGACATCATTCTCTCCTCCATTATTTATTGTTTCTCTTGCATTCCACCTCTCTCTGTTTAGCCTCCAATATTCTTGAGTTTTTATCTCTAATACCTCTGATCTGTTTTCTATAATTTATTCACTCTTTATATTATTGTCCTCTCTTTTCTTTTTCCCTTTCTCCTGACCACACTGACCTTTTAATTCATAGTATATTCTTCCATATATTCAGTTTAATATCTCATTATAGTTACACCACTTTTTTAAGGTTATAACTATACACAGCATCCATGAGTTCTATATCAATTTTCCTGGATGTCACATGATTCTTCTGCTAACATTCACTATCAATAGTACTATTATATTTTTCCTTTCTTACCCCTTCTGCTTTCTCTGGACTTAATATATTACTTCAAGGGAACTTAGCCAACAAGGAAATAGAATAAGCAGAAAAAAGTGACAAAGAGAAGACAACACACACACACAAACAATGACTAATTAAACCACAAGACTAGCATAAGAAGATAATCAACAGAATAAATCCAACAAGATAAAATGATGACCAGACAGCAACAAAAACTACAGACCATACAAATAATCAGGAAAACATGGCTCAATCCAATGAGCAAACTAAAAACCAGGAAGAAAAATGAAACATCGAACAAGTAATTAAAGCTCTCAAAACAAGTATCATGGACCAATTCAATGAAGTGAAGGAAGATATTAAGCATATTAAGAAAACACTTGGAGAGCATACTGAAGAAATTGTGATCATGGACAAAAAGATAACAGAGATGATGGGGATCAATAGCACAATCCAAGAAATCAAAAATACATGCTCAGAAATTAACAGCAGATTTGAAGAGGTACAGGAAAGAATTAGTGATGTGGAAGACAGTACATGTGAAATCAAACAGATATTAGAATTAATCAATAAAAAGATAGGAAAAACCCAGCAGGTACTTAGGGACCTGAATGACAATGAAAATGCACAAACATATGCATTATAGGCATCCCAGAAGGAGAAGAGAAGGGAAAGGGGAGATTAAAGTCTCCCAAAGTGTTTTGGAGGAAATAATGGCCAACAAATTCACAAACCTATTGAGGGAGATGCATGTACATGTCGAGGAAGCCCAATGCACCCCAAACAGCATAAATCCCAACATGTCTACCCCAAGACATATACTTGTCAAATTATCCAATGAACAAGGCAAAGAGAAAATACTAAAAGCAGCAAAAGAAAAGAGAACCATCACATACAAGGAGGCTCCATTAGATTAAGTGCTGATCTCTCATCTGAAACCATGGAGGGAGAAGGCAGTGGTATAACATAGTCAAGGTATTAAAAGAAAATAATTTCCAACCAAAAATACTCTATCCAACAAAGCTAGCATTCAAAAATGATGGTGAGTACAAAATATTCACAGATAAACAGAAACTAAGAGAGTATGCCAACAAGAAACCTGCCCTTTAAGAAATAATAAAGGGAGTTCTGCAGGAGATTAAAAAAACAGGACAGGCAGAGTTGGAGGAGAGTGTAAGAACAAATAAAACTACAAAAAGAGAAAAAAAAAATCAAACAACATAAGACAAACACAAATCCAAAGAAAATATGGCTAATATAAGTAATTCCTTGAAAGTAATAACACTAAATGTCAATGGATTAAACTCACCTGTTAAGTGACATAGATTGGAAGACTGGATAAGGAAATATGACCCATTTATATGCTGCCTACAACAAACTCATCTTAGGCCCAGGGATTCAAGGCTATTGAAAATGAATGGCTGGAATACAATCTTACAAGCAATCAATAACCAAAATAGGGCAGGTGTAGCTATATTAATGTCAGAGGAAATAGACTTTAAATGCAAAACAATTGTGAGAAAAAAAGATGGACACTACATATTAGTGAAAGGGATAATCTTTCAAGAAGGAAGAACAATCATAAACATTTATGCCCCTAACAAGGGCACCTCCGAATACATGAGGCAAGCACTGGAGAAACTAAGTGAAGGAATAGATACCTCTACAATTATAGTGGGGGACTTTAACACACCACTATCACCATTGGGCAGAAAATCTCAAAAGAGAATCAATAAAGAAACAAAGACTTTGAAAAATATATTAGAGGATCTGGACCTAATAGACATATATAGAACATTATATCCAAATACAGCAGGATATACATTTTTCTCAAGTGTATATGGATCATTCCCTAAGATAGACCACATGCTACATGACAAAGAAAGCCTCAATATATTCAATAAGATTGAAATCATGCACAATAATTTCTCTGGCCACAGTGGAGTGAAGCTGGACATCTGCAAGGGCCAGAGAACCAGCTTTGGCACCAAGATATGAAAGATAAACAATACACTCTTAGAAAAACAGTGAGTCAAGGAGTAAAACTTAAAAGAAATCAATAACTGCCTTGAAATGAATGAAAATAACACAACATATCAAAACTTATGGGATGCAGCAAAAGCTGTACTGAGAGGGAAATTCATAGCCATAAATTCATACATCAAAAAAGAAGAAAGAGCTAAAATTGAAGAACTAACTGAACAATTTGAGGAATTAGTAAAAAAAACAACAAACCAACCCCAAAGAAAGAAAGAAAGAACAAAGATAAGAGCAGATCTAAATGAAATTGAAAAAAGGGAAGCAATAAAAAAATTAACAAAACAAAGAACTGGTTCTTTGTGAAGATCAATAAAATTAACAAACACTTAGCTAGACTAACAAAGAAAAATAGAGAGTAGATACAAATACATAAAATAAGAAATGAGAAAGGGGATATTACCACTGACCCCACTGAAATAAAGTCTATCATAAGAAGATACTTTGAAAAACTGTATTCCAAGAAGAAAGACAATTTAGAGGAAATGGAGAAATTCCTAGAAACACATAAGCAGCCTGCATTGACAAAAGAAGAAATCGATGATCTCAACAAACCAATCAGAAGTAAAGAGATAGAGTAGTTCATTAAAAACCTCCCACTAAGAAGAGCCCTGGGCCAGATGGCTTCAGAGGTGAATTCTATGAAACATTCCAGAAAGAAATAACACCACTTTTGCTTAAACGCTTCCAAAAATTTGAAACAGAAGGAACATTGCCTAATTCATTTTATGATGCCAGCATTATCCTAATACCAAAACCAAACAAAGACACCACAAGAAAGGAAAATTACAGACTAATCTAATGAACCTAGATGCAAAAATCCTCAACAAAATACTTGCTAATAGTATTCAACAACACATTAAACAAATTATAAACCATGACCAAGTAGACTTCATTCCTAGTATGCAAGAATGGTTCAACATAAGAAAATCAATTAATGTAATACACCACATGAACAGACTGAAGGAAAAAATCACATGATCATATATATAGATGCAGAAAAAGCATTTGACAAAATATAGTCATGCTTTTATTGATAAAAACACTCCAAAAGATAGGAATAGAAGGAAACTTTCTGAACATAATAAAGGGTATATATGAAAAACCCACAGCTAACATCATTTACAATGGTGAGATCCTAAAATCTTTTCTCTAAGATCAGGAACAAGACAAGAATGTATACTATCACCCCTTCTATTTAACCTTGTGTTAGAAGTACTTGCTTGAGCACTGGGGCAACACCCAGATATAACAAAATCCAAATAGGAAAGGAAGAATTCAAAATTTCACTATTTGCAGATGACAGGATCCTATACATAGAACACCCTAAAAAGTCTACAACAAAGCTTCTAGAACTTATAAATGAGTTCAGTAAAGTCACAGGATATAAGATCAATGCATAAAAATCAGTAGCATTTCTGTACACCAATGATGAGCAATCTGAGGAGGAAATCAAGAAACAAATACATTTACAATAGTAAATAAAAAAATCAAATACCTAGGAATAAATTTAACCAAAGATGTAAAGGATTAATACACAGAAAACTACACAAAACTGTTCAAAGAAATCAAAGAAGATCTAAACAAATGGATGAATATTTCCTGTTCATGGATAGGAAAACTAAATATTAGTAAGATATCTATCCTACCAAAACTGATCTTCAGATTCATTGTTATCCCAATAAAAATCAACACAGCATTTTTTTAATAAACTGGAAAAATTAACTCTGAAATTTATTTAGAAAGGAAAGAGGCCCTGAATAGCCAAAGACATATTGAAAAAGAAAAATGAAACTCTAGGAATCACATTACCAGACTTCAAAATATACTCCAAAGCTACAGTAGTGAAAATGGCATAGTATTGGCACAAGGATAGACACACTGACCAATGGAACCGATTTGAGAGCTCTGATATAGGTCCTCATATATACAGTCATCTGATATTTGTCAAGGCCACCAAGCCCATTCAACTGGGAGAGAATTGGATATCAATATGCAAAAGAAGGAAAGAGGATTACCATTTCACGCCTTACACAAAAATCAACTCAAGATGGATCAACGACATAAATGTAAGAGCCAAGACCATAAAGACCTTGGAAAACAGTGTAGGGAAGCATCTACAGGACCTTATAATAGGAAATGGCTTCATGAAATTCACATCCAAAGCATGAGCAGCAAAATAACAAGTAGATAAATGGGACTTCCTCAAAATTAAATCTTTTTGCACCTCAAAGGAGTTTGTCATGAAAGTGAAAGTGAGCCTACACAATGGGAGAAGGTATTTGGTAAACATATATCTGATAGGAGACTTATATCCTGTATATATAAAGAACTCCTATATCTTGGAAATAAAATGACAAACAACCCATTTAAAAAATGGGGAAAATATTTGAACAGATGCTTCTCCAAAGAAGAAATACAAATGGCTAAAAAGCACATGAAAAAATGCTCAAAATCACTATTTGGGAAGTGCAAATCAAAACTACTATGAGATACCATTTGACTCCCATAAGACTGGCAGCTATCAAAGAAACAGAAACTATATGTGCTGGAGAGTATGTGAAGGAATGGTAACACTCATCCACTGCTGGTGGGAATGCAGATGGATAAAGCCATCATGGAGAACTGTTAGGCAGTTTATCAAAAAGTTAGCTATAAACTTGCCATATGACCCAGCAATTCCACTTCTGACCCAGAAGATCTGAAAATAAGGACACAACCCGATATATGTACACCAATGTTCATAACAGCATTATGTAATGCAGCAATATGTAATGCCACAAGATGTAATCAATCCAAATGCTCATCAATGGATGAATGGGTAAAGAAAATGTGGTATATACATACAATGGAATACTACTCAGCTATAAGAATGAATACAGTACAAATACATGTGGTAACATGGATGAATCTTGAGGACCTTATGTTGAATGAGGCAAGCCAGGCACTGAAGGACAAATAGTACATGACTTCTCTGATACGAAACAAGCAAACCAAACTGTCTCAGAGAGCTAAAGTCTGGAAGATAAGCTTAAAGAATCTGGGGGGATGAGGAAGGTTGCAAGCTGATGCCTACAAGGGTGAAGTCTATGACAAGCTGGAGGTAAGTATTTGTACAGGGAAGGGATAAGATGGGGACATAGGGATTCCTTTGGGTGGGGCTTTGTGGGCTTGAGGGGGGCTAGGGTTGGGAGGATGGGTCAGATGACCCAAGGAATTGGGGGGAGGACTGGAGGGAACTGGTGAATATGGGAGAATGTCAGGTATATGCTTGAAACTATACTGTTGAGAAAACTCTTTAGAAAATATAATAAGAAAGGATAATGTGTTTAAGGTGCTTAAGGTGGGGGATGGGATCTGGTACAGGGGCAAGCTTGTAGGGAGTATGTGAGTGCTCATTTTGTCATAGTGTGTTATATCATGGGTGAAGACCCATACAATGAGTGTGATGGTGTACCCACATCCTGGGGAGACCTGATGTTCCCAAAGAGAGGAAATTGCATCTCTTGAGAGGATTGCTGGCTCCCAATTAGTTAGGGTGGGCTAGTATATCAAGTCTTCAGCCTTTTAGCAGTATCTGTAAATCTGGCTCCTCAAGTAGCGAAGATTGAGTGCCATGGTGTGCCCTGAGGGGAGGGGGAGAGTGATATAGCATAGATGGAAGCAGGGAACTGGGGGGCAATGGAAGCAATCCACAAGATCATGCAATGATGGACATTTCAACTTACATCTAAAGTGTATAAAAGTCTATAAACTAAAATGTAAACTATAATGTAAAACATAAGGAAACTAAAAATTTAGTAATTTGTACAGTCTAAAATATAAACAATAACATAAACCAAAATGGAACCATGTTTGATAGCTATGTTTTAAAATTTGTTCATCACCTACAGGAAATATATCATGAACATGTAAAGAGATCCTTGCTGGGGAAAGGGAAAAAGGGTTTGATGTTGGATATCTGGGACTCCCCTATATTGTGCATGTGAATTACTGTGATCTAAAACTTTTTTGAAGACAAAATTAAAAATTAGAAAAAAAAAGAAAGAAAGGATGTAGACACTGATAAGAAATGAAACCATCTTGCCACTGTACATACAGGGCAAAACCTATTACAGTGATGAAAGGCAAAATGTTAGAAACAAAGCTTTATAATATTTTTCATTTTATTAATACACCACTTTATTTTTATTCTATGTTAGTATTTATAAACTTCTAAATATTCTATTTCTAAGCTTTAAACACATCACTGTATTTCAATTTCCTTTTAAATGAATTTGGCAACATATTAGGATTCATTGTTGAGGAAGTTTTGGATCACAGAGAGGTTCAACTATGGCAGGGGCAGAACTCTGCTGTGGGGTGTTATTGATGGGGGCACATGGGTGGGGGGGGGGGAGTTCTCCAGGACAAGTATATAGGGAACATAAATATGTTAGGATATATGTTGGGTATTTTTATAGTAGTTACAGTTACAAACATCAACTAAGGGAGTGATGAGTTCCCACCCAGGGGTGCTCTGTCACATTCCCCAATGGAACAACAATAATCTACCAAGTACAGTGGCAAAGATCAAGAAGGAAGGATGGTCCAATATTGAACCCTTGCTACTGATGACTATGCTTAGGAGCCTGTGTGCCTGAAATATGAACTATATCCAGAGCTGTAAGATGCCTAAGAGTTACCTCCTGAGAGGCTCCATGTTGCTCAAATGTGGCCACTCTCTAAGCCAAACTCAGTATGTAAATGCATTACTTTCCCCCCAACGTGGGACATGACTCCTGGGGATGAGCCTCTCTAGTGCTGAGGGATTACTACCAATCACTAACTGGAGAAGCAACTAGAAAGAGACCTCAAATAAAAGGTCAACTGAGACCAGCAGAATATCGCAGCCTACATGTTGGATCAAGTGTTAAAAACTGCTCTTTGACTTTGAATTAAAGGGGGAAATGGCAAAGACAAATGAGTTGATATGGCTAAGAGTCTTCCGGAAATAGTCGGGAGGTCATTAGAGGGGTTGTGCTTATGCACACCTCAGCAATACCCCAGAAAAAGCCAAAATAGATACAACCCTAGGTACTGGTTCTCCTGAAGGCTACAGAGATCCACAGGGTATACAATCATGCCAGATGGATTTGGAGCTCTGTGCCACGTCAGAGGGTGCTACTTTGGAATTTGTGCTGCTGAGTGTGATGGAGCTGGACTCAGATGTGACTTTTCTACACATGCCTCTTCTGTCACTTTTACTGAAACTGTGGTCAGCACCAGGGATGATCCATACTCAGGAGACTTGAATCTCTGGACAGCCCATGTGTCAGTTGGGCTCTGAACCTCAGCAGAGTGGCAACTCCTACTCTCTGGTTCGTTGGTCTTACCTAGGTCAGCTAACAGGGAGTTGAAGATGGTCAACCACCACACCAGGAATCAAGAGTACCTACAACTGTAAGCAGAGGAATTGCATCCATCATCCATGTGGAATCTAAGCCCCCTCTTGACCTAGAGGTGAAGGGGCATCACCACCCCAGGGTCCATGGAATAGAGGAATAAAATATGGACTAGAGTGGACTTACTTGATATTTTACTATAAAACTATTGTGATGAGTATTGGAAGAAATTTTAGCATCGAGGTGGAGAAAGTGGCCACAGTAGTTGCTGAGGTCAGGGAGAGGGTAGAAGAGATGTAATGTGGAGGCATTTCTGGAATTCTGAGTTGCCTTAATGATACTGCAGGGTCAGATGCTGGACTTTATATATCCTGCCATAGCCCACTGAATGTACTGGGGGAGAGTGCAAACTACAGGGTAAACTATTATCTGTGTAGTGCAGCAGTGCCCCAAAACATGTTTACCAAGTGTGATGAGGGTACCACAATGATTAGGGAGTTTGCTGGTTTGGGAGGAGTGGGGGATATACGGGAACCTCTTATATTTTTTAATGTAGCAATTTTTGTGTGATCTATATATCTTCAAAAAAGTACAATTCACAAAAATGTTTGAGTGGGGGTGGGGAGTGGGGTATATGGGAACCTCATGTTTTTGTTTTTTAATGTAACATTCCTTGTGATCTATTAATTAAAAAAATAAAGTGTGAGACTAAATATGAGAAAAAATACTTACATAATTTTCATTTTTAATTGGTTGGCTGACAGGGAAATATTTTAGCTCTATGATAAATCAAGAGGCATTTTTTTTTTTTTAGTGGAGAAAACAGTTTATGCTTTGTGGGGATTATGACAGATAGGTTTTATGTGTGGCAGTATGACCTAGGTACTGTAGAGCGCAATTAGGGAAAGGGTTTGGTGTGAAAAGGGCTAAACTACAAAAAATTCGTATGCTAATAAAAAAAGCCAATGAACCCATTTTTTATGATCCTGACCAATTCTTGTGATTTCTTTTTGCCAAGAACTGTCCTGAAACACTTTTATCTTTATTAAATCAGAATACTAAGAGATACTACTCTCCAAATAAAACAGATCAATCCATGTTTGGCAAGCTGACCCAGTCCAGGACAATTATACTTATTGTCCCAGAATCATTGCATCTGAGACATGCCATCAATTCTAGAAGAGATGTTCAGGCTCTCCTGTTGTTGAACTATTATATCAGCCAACAGTTTGGATATTCAGTTCATCCCTGTACATCATGATATAACTCAGGAATATTTTCACATATTAAAATATCTTGCTTTTATGTTTATTTAACTAAAGTCAGTTTATATTGTGTAATCAAAGGAATCAGAAATCTTTGTTAAACTAAGTCATTATAAAAGATAATAAATAGATGTTTTCTGGAAACTAAGAAAAACGTTTTTGAGAGGGAAGTAAAACAAATATTTTGCCAACAGGTCCTATATAATACCAACCGAACTTTGTTATATAAGAAAAACAGCCTTACTTATTTAATTAATTAACTATATCATATATGTATCCAATAATTATTTAACAAATTATTTGTGTATCTGGGTTCCATTGATAAAATGGTGAGACTGGGTTTAGAAATAATCCAGGACCTTTTTGGCCTGTTCATGGCAAATTGACAAAGAAGAGGCATTGTGTATTACAAAAAGTATACTTAATCCTCTAAATCCTCCACTCTGCTACTGTGAAATTGTTTTGATTACTAAGTCTAAATCCTCCACTCTACTACTGTAGTGATCACAATTACTAGATTGTGACACTCCACAGTGGAAATGTTGTAGAATTTGAGAGAGGTTCCATTATTTGCGTATAGAGAGGCCAGGACTCAGGAATGATTTTAAGAAGGAAAAATGATTTATTGATGGCCAGCCAGACTCTGGAGCTTCCTGATGCAAACTGGAGCCCGAACAAGAATTTCAAGTTTCTTTTATACAGAGAGGAAAGGTTAAATGATCCTTTTGTTTCAGTTCTCAATAGGCTTAAATTAGCATATATCTTCCACATCTTAGGTAAGGATTTAGCATGGACTTTATATATTCTAGATAAGCTTTTAGCACACTTGGTTTGCATTTTCCCTGAATACTTAAAGTTTATAAACCTTGCATTGTTAAACTGTTTCCTGGGGCTGGAGTCGTTGCCATGGTCACCAAAGGCAGGACTGCAACCTCTTACCATCCCACACCCACAAGTCAGGACAGACAGTTTAGGTTAAGGTTATCTCTGAAGAATCAAAGAGCCTCCCACCCATAGCCCACATCAGTACCTGAACAGCTCCCTGTTAGCTTTCTGTTTCCCCCATGTTAGGGATTCTGGATATTTAAATTCTCTTCAGATGTTGGGTTTTCTGGGGACAGATCTGCACAGATTGATTCAGACATAACATTAAAGCCTGTTGATTTATCTTGGGATTTCCTATTCCTTGCTGCTTCATAATCTTTGGGTCATGTTTTTTGTTTTTGTTTTTGTTTTTTCCCTTGTTTTCATCTAAAAAGACTTTGTACTTACAATCTTATCTCTTTGGTGTTTACTCCATAAACAATGGGGTTCATGGTAGGTGGTACCAGTAAGTAAAGGTTTGCCAGGAGGATAAGGGCATGCCTAGGGATGTTGTACAAAAGCAATGTGTAAAGGACAAGGCAAGAATATAGAATAGAAACATAACACATATATGAGCTCCAAAGGTCCAAAAGGCCTTTGTCTGGGCCTCCCCTGAAGGTTGTCAGAATACAGTCTGCAGGATTAACCAGTAGGAGAAGGAGATGAGGATAAAGTCCAACCCTGTGTTAAGGAGAGCAGTAGTGAGCCCATAAATGCTCTTAGGAGTGATGCTATTGCAGGTCAACTTGGCAATGCCCATGTTCTCACAGTAGGTGTGATGGATGATGTTGGTATGGCAAAAATGCAGCCAGAGAATGAGGAGGACACCAGGAGTGGCTACAGCCACACTCTGGGCCACCAGAGCCAATCCCACCTTGCCAATGAGAGAGCCTGTAAGTAGGGTTGTATAGTGGAGTGGTGCACAGATGGCTACACAGCGATCAAAAGCCATGGCCAAAGAAATGCAGATTCAGATAGGAACAGAGAATGAACAAAAAACATCTGTGTGAGGCAGGCGGGAAATGTCGATGGAGAAGCATCCTGCCAGAAGATGAGAAGCATTTTGGACACTGTGACCATGCAGGTAGAACATCATTGAATGCCAGCAAGAGGAGAGAGAGAAACATGGGCTCATGCAGTTTCCTGTCCCAGGCCACCACTGCCATAACCAAGCCATTGCCTAACACAGCCAGAAGCTACATGAAGCTGAAAGGAATGGCAATCCAGATGTGGAAGTCTTCTAATCCTGGGATACCCATCAGCAGAAAGACAATGAGTTGAGTGGATGTACAGTTGGATGTTGTTACAGAGAAGTGGCCAAAGTCTGTTACATGAAAAACAGGGAAAAGAGCTAGAGAGAGCAATAAAAAAAAAAAGGATTATTCTTCCCAGTCAAATCATAATCATTCTTTTTGACATGACCTAGGAGGAATAAGGACAGAGAATAAAATGGTCTGAGATGAATTATTAGATAACTGATTATTTGCAAATTGTTTCCCTTCTCTTGGATATATTGTTCTCTCAAAAAAAAGGTGTGACTCAGAAAAATCAAAAGCTGAATGCTTTTTTTTTGAAATGTCAATGGTGCTAACCATATAATTTATATATATTTTATTAGAACTTTTAACTATTTCATGTACATAATTTCTACTTTCACATCTTGATAATCCTTAAATAGTGATTTCTCTATTTCTTTTCTCTCTGTAACACTGAACAAAAGGAGGGAAGAAATAATTCTCCATTTTTTAAGGCCAAATTAAATGGCAGAAGAAGGGTCACATGGTAGACTGATGAAAGAACTGAAAACAACAAGAAGTTTCCAATTCTTGCTTCTCATCCTGTGCTAAATATGTTAATGTTTCTACAATAAAGAAAACAGTTCTATTTGTTTACTTCTCATAGAGACCTTTGAAGATAATGGCTGAAAAAACACTGAAATTTAAAGTGCTGTGTATAAGTTGTAATATTCTTTACATAGTAATAAACACTGACACTCAGGGAGCATGAAATTGAGTCAAAGAAGACAAGGTAAATTTCAGAGGGCAGAATGTTCTCATTCACAACAAGAAAATCAAATGATTATTCAACACCTATCATTGAAAAAGCCTTACACATAGCAGAGTGACTACCATTTTCTTGACTACTACCAAGAGAACAAAATAAAATTTTAGAGATTTTATAACAGGGGTTATTTTAACATATCAAATAGCATTGTAAAATAAACTTTACTTTTCTCTAAAAACTGTTTTAAATACAGAATTATGTAGTTTAGGGGCTTGTAAACAACTTCAATTTAATTGCCCATTTTTGCAATCAAAAGCTGTAGTTTTGGGATCTAAGCAGCTCAGGCTGTGGGAGGAGCGGCAGCGTGAGCAGCGAGGCTTGGTGCAGGCTCTAGGCACACCAAGGACCTCAGCCTCCCCTCGGCTGCCACCATGCCTGGGAGCCCCCCCGCCCCCCCACCTGCTCCACTGCCAAGGTGTCCTAGAGGCTGGTCAGATCAGAGAAAGGGGAGGGGAAGGAGTCCAAGGTGAAGCTGTCAGCTAAACCTATTCCTGGGGAAGGAAGCCAAAAATGACAGCAGAAAAGAATAAATCTTCAGAAAAAAAACAAACAAATAAAGCAAACAAAACAAACAAAAAATGCAACCAAAAATGAAAAGGGGAATAAAGGGAAAACAATCAGAAGGGGCTAACCAAGAAACTAAAGATTTGCCTACAGAAGAACATGGAGAAACTAAAAATGAGGAGAGTTCTGTCTCTGATGAAACAGCTGAGAAAGAAGCAACTCTGATTAATATCATCTACCATGTCTCATCGGTGGTCTCTGTTTCTCCCTTCTTGTGTAATTCAGGGGAGTATTTTTATCAACCTTTTTTTTTTTTTTTTTTGTAAATGAAGTGTTTCAGTAGCTCCAGAAGAAATATTTTTAAGAAGGAAATTGAAATTCCATATTACCCCATTTTTTACGTGTAAATGTGTTGTAGAAGTTGAGAGAGGTTCAATTATTTGCATATAGAAAGGCCAGGACTGAGGAATGATTTTAAGAAGGAAAAATGATTTATTGAGGGCTGGACGAACTCAGGAGCTTTCTGTTTCAAACCCGAGCCTGGAACAAGATTTCCAAGTTCCTTTTATACAGGGTGGGGAGTCAAATGGTGGTTTTATCACAGAAAACTATTTTCTTTGTTAGTTAAGTCTTTGCCTGAGTACCAGATAGGTTTTGAATTAACATATTGCCCACATTTGAGGTGAGCTTGAATTTGCAACTTACCCACATTCCATCTGGATGCAACTTTGAATACACATTCAGTCTTACATCCTTTCAGAACATTCTAAGCCCACTTAACTGGATTTCTAGAGACTAGGCAAACTTGCATACAGAATTAGATGATTTTGAATTTATACACAGGCTATATTATATTTCCCATTCAAGGCCAAGTCCAAGTTCCCTTAAGTTTCCACATCACCACCATCAGAGTTTCCCTGGACTGACTGGTATGTATATAGTTTGCACTGCTAAATTGCTTCCTGGGACTGGAGTCATTGCCATGGTTACCAAGGGCAGGACTGCAGCCTCTTACCATCCCACACCCCCAAGTCAGGACAGACAGTTTAGATTATCTCTGAAGAGACAAAGAGCTTCCCACCAGTAGCCCACATCAAATGCTTCTTTTTTTTTTTTTTTTTTTTTTTTTTTTAAGAGGTGAAATCATTGACTGCTTGTTGATTTTTTGGTACAGCCTGAAAAGGGAAGGTTATTGAATTAAAGGAGGCTTGACTGTCTTTCATGTCAACTAAACAGTCTGGGGTGGGGGGTGGCAGGCAGTTTTTATACCCTATACTAAATGGTGATTTAGAGTTACAGTCAGGCATTTAATATGTGTTGAACATTTTGAATTACTTCTATTCCCATGCTTTTAGTAGAATTGTTTCTTAAAACCACTCCCTGTCTTGGCTCTCCCTGTGAGCACTGTGTGCACTTGCAACATCCTTGCTCCTGGTCACCCAGTTTTTCTAATAATTTTGATATGTGCTGTGAAAGATTGGAAATGGGAATACGTAGTTTGTATGATATTAAACTGTTAAATAAAAGGACTAATAATGTAACAGCTTATCGAAATCAAAAGACACTGATAGGTGATATCCTACAAATTTTAAGCTGGAAAGCGCCTGGAATAACTTTAGAAAAGAATTACAACTACATGGCTTTTTAGGTTTTTGGTATGTATATTAAAAATTGTGTACAGTTTGTTCATAATGTCTATGTGCTGATCTTCAAAACAACCAAGAAAATCTCAGTTATGAAGGAAAAAAGCAATACTTTTGGCTAAGCCACTTTATATGTTTATCAAAACTTTTGGACTGCAACTCTTCAGAAATTTCAAAGAGTTATGCATACTAAATACTATTGCCTTAGAAAAGACACCCAAATCTGGAATTCCACAGGCTTCACTTTTCATGAGTGGCTGTCACATGATCAGATAGCCATAAAACTACTCTGCAAGGTATCTATCAATCTTCTTTGCATTACTTGAAATCATCCTTTCCAGATTATCCGATACCCTTAACAAATAACCGAGACACATTATCACATTATCGATATGTATTTATCTTATTCTTTCTCACTCTCTCTCATCAAGAAAACAAAAAACTTCTCATCAAAGAGCAAACATATATTAATAGAATACATGTATTGGCATTAATGAAAGGTCCTTGAGTTATTTTGTTAAAACATGGAACTCTGATCACAATTTTATGGGAGCCTCTTAAGACTGAGATTTCGCTTAATTCATTTGGGTGTCTCCCAGCACTGCATGGGTATAACACCCAAGCAGGAAATATCAGCATATTTAAATAGAAGACATCACATATCAGCACAATAAGGAACAAAACAGCAGTAATAGTAAAAAATATGAAAAATGCAAAAACATATCAATGCTTACAATGTGACACACATTTTCCTAAAAACTGCTCTTAAACATTTTACATAGTTTATCCAATTTAATATTCTCATCTACTACATAGGGAAGTTATTGTTATTAGCCCCTTTTTACACAAGAGAAAACTCAGGCACTGAAGGATTAACTTTAGGAAGTTTATATCACCAATGAATGTGTAAACTCTGTTTTCAATCTCAGGAATTCTAATTCCAAAACCCCCAGTCTTAAACACTAAATGATTCTAATTTACCTTTTAGATGCATGGTTTTTCTAAACTATTAGGAACATAAGATGATAGATCTTGAATTTCCTTTCACTACTTCCCACGGTGATAGTTTTAAGTCTTGGATAAAAAGTCATTACTAGATTATAAAAACTCAGAGGAGAATATTTCCACATCTTTGTGGTATTTTGATATCTACAAAAACAACAACCCAGGGAATAACCTCTGGGCCTAGGAGCCTTTTGGTTATTCTACCTGCTAAGTGGTCCTCTTACACCTGAGACCCCACAGTCAGTATCTGGATTAGCTGATTAAACCATGTCTTTAACACTTGTGAAATATATTTTTCATTTTTAAACTCATCTGATAATTTTTTATCCTAATCCAAGTCTCTGAACAACAACTCTGCATTTTTGTGCCAGATCAGTATTTAGACTTAAGATAATACTATACAATTACCAGGTGTCCTTCAGTATGATGTATTGAGGTTTTAATGAGAAAAAAAGTGTGACTGGACTTTGAAAAACTTCCACTTTTCAAAGGGAGCTAATCATTTTTTTTCTTTTTAGTTTTAGAGTAATCAAACTAGACTTTAAATAATATCATACTTCTAATGAGGCAGATTAATAAGGCCTCACAAACAGAGTGTAATTTTCCATTTCTGTGCATACATTAGCACAATTTAGGATATATTATTTCAACTTATATGTCTAAAATTACCCCTAAATTAATAGGATTCAAAAGAAATCATGACCAATACCAATCTCACAGTATATTTGTAGGCCAAAATGTCAATATATTTTATGTAATATGAAATCTTACTTTAGTAGCAAAATAAACACCTTTGATATTCAGAAATAAAGAATTTCCCTGAAATTGTTGCTTAGAAAATTTAATTAATAATCTTGATGCTCCTTATTTGTCATGGAGTCACAACTAAAGAGGATGGTGATAATTGTGGCATTGATAGCGGCAATTACCACCTTAAGGAATGCAATTTAGATCATTAAGCCTTCAACAAAAGATCAATTTTCCAGGCCAACAAGAGTCTATTCTCAGGGGAATGTGATTTTCTTGATTTTGGCTGTAATTTTTTATGATTCCCCCAATTGATATCTCTTCCTTGAGAATATAAAAGGAAATCAGCTTTCAGACTTAAAACTAGAAATACGCTGTGTTTACTGCAATACAAATGAGAACTTAGAACAATAATGAGAGAAATGGTTCCAACAAGGGGGTAAGGGAGGCATGGAAGAATTTACAAAGACAAAATACACACAGTTGGGACATGAGGTAATGTAACCTGTGATCTGGATCATTAAAATTGGTGGTGGTGGCGGGGGGGTCTCCAAAGAAAGTAGTTCTAGTTAAGATCTGATGGAAAAAAAAAACCTGACCTAATAATGACACAGTGCACTTGCACTTTAGAGTTCAGAAACCATTTCAGAGGGTGGTTATAAAGTCAGAAAATATAAATGATAATGATGATTTACAGAATGTATCCCCTCTTTCTTCTTCTGGCGTATGTTAATGATTGAAGTTTATTAAGTAAAATTCAGAGATTATCTGAGGAAATGTATTTCATAGAAACATATGAAATGTTGTAATCCACTTAGCCCATCAACATTTTGCAAAGTGCCTTGATATTGAGGGGCAATATTTTAATCATGTCTTGTAATATTATGTATTAGACTGAAATATCATTAATTCATTTATATTCCCTGATTTTTCCAGATTTTTATGATTGAGTTGTATTTCCCAAGAAATATACCTTGTATAAAATATTCATACAATTAAGAAAATGTGGCAAGTTATAAATTCTATCATCTGCTTCTAAATGGGCATAGGAATATACACGGAAGAGGCCTGAGTCTGGGCTTGAGTCCTAGCCAATGATGGACATTGATCTCAAAATACACAGTTAAAAAAAAATATTTTGTCAGTGCTTTTGATAATTTGTTTTCATATGAAGCTGAATGTACTTATAGGTAATATAAAGAGCATGGGCTTTTAAGCATTTGCTATTTTCCATCAAATTAATGTCCAGAAAGTTGGTATGAATCTATATCCCAAAACTGATCTATACGTGAGTGAATATCACCAGTACTTTCACTATCATTAAGGATTATTCTTTTAAAAGTTTTTCCAATTTGATAGTCAAATTTTATAACTCATTAAACTTTCAGTTGGTATTTCTAAAATGGAAAAATGAATATTTTAATATTATATCAGTGACATATCTTGGCTGTTCTTGATATTTTCCACATCATATTTCCCTATTTATCTACTGAATTAAAATATTATTTTTTATCAACTATGATGAATTGTTTATATTTTAAAACTAAGGGAAACATGTGCCTCAAGCAGTTGAGTACCTGCCTACCACATGGGAGGTCCCAAGTTTGATTATGGGGGCCTTCTAAAGAAGATGAACAAGACAACAAGCTGTTCTTTCACAATCAGGCATCTTCTTCTTCCCTGAAATATTGGTTGATTAATTTGCTACAACATCATATACACACATGCACACACACAAATACACAATATATAGGAAATATAAAAGAAAGCTACTAAGTCCTATAAAATCTATTACTTAATCACACTGAGTTTTTCTTCCTTCCTGGTGAAAACTTGGCTCAATACATAATTCAACCTCAAAATTTAAAAATTTATCTTTTTGCTTCAGTGCAATAAAATAATTAAAAATCTATTCAAAGACATTTGTGAGAAGCATATTTTAATACTTCCATAGAGGAAACAGTAGTATTGGGAAAAATTAACTCATTAATTATTCCTGAATGCAACTGTAGCATGTAGAATTTTGGGATACATAATAAAGGAAATATTACAGACAAATTTAAAAAAGCAGCAGTAGAAAAAATATCTAATATTTGAAAAATAGAAACTTCCTTCAGAATCTGAGCTTATATAGTACATTAAAGTAAATTTCTGAGAGCCAAATTAAATATTAAATTTGAAAAATAAATATCAGAACACAATAGGCAGGAAAAATCCATACAAAATACTATAGATATAACTGCTGTAACCAAAATAAAGACTCCTTTGACAACAATAATATAGATATCTCTTCTAGATTAACATTAGGTAAATTAGGAATGCTAGAATCCCACGTGCCAATTGCTAAGTCTACTATAATGAAAATAAAAGAAGAAATGCCAAGTTCCAGAAGTAGAAGAAAAATGTGATCAACAGATTTTTAGAACACTAAAAGAATTTCCTTCATCACTAAAAAGTGAATTGATCTTAAAAAAAGAGAGTCCATATTTGACTCTTAATTAGAAGTAAATATAAGTCCAGAAAATATATTTCCCCAATAGTTACTAACATATCATGTTTAATAAATTCTTTTGAAATCCATGATCTCAGCTAGTCTAAAATAGTTCCTCCTAGGAAATTGAATGTACTTTTAGCATTATGGTTTTCCATATTTCTTTGAGAGAAATTTGGTCTTCTTTCAGGAACTGGTGATATAATTTCACTCACTATCTTTTTAAGTAATGATTTTGATGTAGATTATGGGCAGGAGGCTGTTCATCTCTTCATTGATAACCTGAGGTCTATGTGTTCTAAGCTGTGCATATGGGACAGTGAGAACTGCATTCCTGCCCTTGGTAACTATGGCAACAACTCCAATCCCAGAAAAACAGTTTAGCAATGCAAACTCTGTAAACTTTAAATATTCAGGGAAATGCAAACCAAATGTACTAAAAGCTTGCATGGAATGTATGAAGTCCATGCTAAAAGCTTACCTTGAATGTCAATTCAAGCTTATTGAGCACTGGAACAAAGAACCATTGGCCCTTTCTCTGTATAAAAAGAACTAAAAAATCTTCTTCAGGGCTCAGGTTTTGAACAGAAAGCTCTCGAGTCTGGCCGGCCATAAATAAATTATTTGTCCTTCCCAAAATTATTATGAGTCCTCTCCTTTTCATAAAGAAATAGTTGAACCTTTCTCAACTTCTACAACAATTTAGTGATAAGGGCTATGAGTAATAGTGATATTTTCATGAATGGATATGTATGTGTTTATGTTAATGTGAGAGTTTCTATACCATGTAGTCAAATAGTCTCCAAACTCATTAATTTCTGAATAGTTAGAGAAGTGAGACAAGGTGATTGCAAAGATAAAGTTGTAAAATAAGATCTTATTATGATGCTACTCAGTGGTTGGACATGTAAACCCATACAGATAGTTTTCATATGTAATGTTTAGTTTCAAAATTAATTATATATGTGCCTCCATTTCCTCTTGGAGTTTGAAATCACAGGTCCTCTTATTTCAAAGAGATCTAGGCAGTCACCTACTCCTGTTCACCCGTCTGAATTTATCCTGAAATCCTTCTATTGACATCCATGACCTCCAATGCTGAAAATTATTGACTGTCAATCAGAAAACAATGAATCATGTAAAATACAAACTGTCTTTCCCATTACAACACATTCTCATTATAGTGCAAGTCACTGATAGCCTTTTAGATATTCCTTATGTGTAAATTACAGGTTTTATCCTCATCTTTGTGCTTAAATTATGGGTTTCAGCCTCATCTTTGCAGCTAATCTTACAAGATGGCCCTCTTATAATAAATATCCATCTTACCCCCACACAAAATGCAACTTGTGTTCCCTGATATCCATAAAAAATAATGGTGTTTTTTGGCTGTTGGTTATGTTGTACAAGTCAAGAGAGGTTCAATTATTTGTGTATAGAAAGGCCAGAACTCAGGAATAATTTTGAGAAAGGAAAAGGATTTATTTATGACTGGCTGGGCTAGGAGCGTCTCATTCAAAATCCTAGCTCTGAAGAAGCTATTGAGTTTTTTTAATACAGAGGAAGGACCAAATGGTTCTTTGTTTCAGTGCTCAATAAGCTTGAATTAACAGATATCTTCCACATCCTAGGTAAGCTTTTAGCATGGACTTCACACATTCCATATAAGCTTTTAGCACATTTGGTTCTCATTTCCCTGAATATTTAAAGTTTATAGAGTGTGCATTGCTAAACTGTTTTTCTGGGACTGGAGTTGTTGCCATCATTACCAGGGCAGGAATGCAGTTCTCACTGTCCCATATGCACAGCTCAGGACACATACAGCTCAGATTATCTATGAAGAGATGAACAGCCCCCCATCCACAGCCTACATCATTTCCCCCATTTATGCCAGCTTATCTTGCTAAACTTTGGCATAATTATTGTTGGAAATATGATGTGGGTGTCTTGTCATTGTTTTGATTGATTATCTCACTTATCAATTTCTTAGTGAGAGCTCAAAGAAAAAGTTCCTGGGTAACATCTGGGGTTTATCCTGTTTTCAGAAGAAGTTCTCATCTTGCACAATAGAATCTTGAGGGTGGGCCCCCAGCAATCATTCCAGGAGTTATTTATTTAAGGATTTCTTGCTAAGCGCCAGATCCATCTATTAATTTTATTTTACCCTTAGAGAGTTTACACCTTTAATCTTAAAGGGGTGCTTAAGAGAGATGATCTCTTCTGTAACTACTTCCTGCTGGCCATGGGTTGTAGTCCTTTCCTAACAAAATGTAAAAACTTTGTTATTATATTTTGTCTGGAGGAAGATGGATCAGGCATTCTGTACAAAGCTGGATAAAGTTTTCATATGGTTAATAAGAGGTTCATTCTGAAACAAACAAACTTAATTAAAATTTTTGGAATACCTGTATTGTTTTGTTTTTTAAAAAAAAGGATATTGGATTACAGAAGCAGACAAGGTTAGGTGCCTATAAAGATGGCACCCTTTTTGAAAGTTAGTGGAGAACAGTGTATATATATATATATATATATATATATATTTAAAGTTATTTATTTCCAGAGAGAAATTGTAATAGATAACAATACTAGGTACTTAGCTTTGTTCTGAAGACACATTTCAGGCTGTTTAATGATTGGCACTCATGTGCTCCGTCAGGTGCTTCTGGTGAATTGGCATCTTTTGGGCAGTTGGTTTCATTCAGGATTAGCGTACCAAGTTGGAAATTCCCTTAGGTTTTTTAGCTGTGGGAGTGATCAGAACTACAGAATAAAGTTTTTTACATTTTGGTTTTAATTGAATTATTTCTGGTAATTTTGACAGTTCAATAGGTGACCCATCATTAGCAAGCAAGCTTTATTTTGCTACACAGTAGAGTAGAGTAGTAGGGTGGCTGAGCCTGGCACCAATTAACAGGCTACCTGCAAGCCACTGGTGGCCCCCTTGTTTTCTGCTAAGACCACCACCTTATTTTACAGACATGTTTATTAATTAGTTAGAAAATGGAATTACCAGGAATTTAACATGTCTAATGTCCTTTTGTACCTGATCCAGAACAGAAAAGATATCATTATAATTACTAGGCATATATTTAGAACAGCATAAAAGTACAGCATTTAATATTAATTAATGTTTTACTTAATGCATAAGAATTCTGATTTGCAATTAATAGTTTTAAGGTTCAGGTTTGTAGTACTTTACATGTTTTCTCTCTATGGGAGCAGGCCATAATGCCAATTGTGTTTAAGTTTTACTTACAGTATTCTGGTAATTATGGCTCCAACTAGCATGTTCATAAAGCACCTCAGGAGAGCACTGAACATGAAACAGATAAAAGGTCCTGATGGTTCATTTGTATCCTACTCTCTGCATCTCATCTTTTCTAAGAAGGATCCTGTGTACCTTTAATGACACATATTAGAGAGGAGTTTAAGGGTGAAATTTGAGTACATATAGTTGTGAAAAATCTGACTTAGATATCAAGTCATAGATACGATATATTTGTTCACATCTCTACAGTCCATATGGAACTGCTTTATCCTTTTTTCAGCATCTTAGAGAAATTCTTTTAACAATGGAAAATGTGGCATTGGTGTGGAAAAAGTGGCCATGGTGGCTGCTGGGTATGGGGAATGGGAGGAAGAGATGAGATGTGGAGGCGTTTTCCAGACTTGGAGTTGTCCTGGGTAGTGCTGCAGGGACAATTACCGGACATTGTAGGTCCTCCCATGGCCCACTAGATGGAATGTGGGAGAGTGTGGGCTATGATGTGGACCATTGACTATGAGGTGCAGCAATGCTCAGAGATGTATTCACCAAATGCAATGAATGTGTCATGATGATGGTGGAGAATGTTGCTATGGGGGGAGTGGGGGTGGGGTGTACATGGGGACCTCATTTTTTTTAATGTAATATTAAAAAAATGAATTAAAATTTAAAAAAGGAAAAAATGTTTAAATTAAAATGACTCCTTGAACCTGCTAATAATATTTTGAGTAATAGATAAATGAAGAATATGACACTGTCTGAAAATTTCAAGAAAATCAACTACACATCATTCATAAAATATGAAAATATTAAGTATTTCTACTTTGTGAATTTCAATTAAAGCTTTAATGAGATAAAACATTTTGATGAGCAAAGTGGCAAATCCTTTAAAAGAATCATCCTTACAACTATGAAGGTATTGGTCATATTGGCTCACTTACATACCACCTGATAGGATACTGATTTGTACAATGTTTCTGGAAGATAACTTGATGTATTGCACCAACTTTTTTCAAGAACGTCTGATTTCTTTATATTAGCTAAAAACCACCCAATCAAGTAAACAAGCAAAATGAAATTATTAGTTTATAAAATACAGAAATAAAAATTGTGAAACAAAAACAAAAACAGCCAAAAGTAAACAATACAGGACCCCATGTGATCAGGAACCTGAATCCTTTTATTTCCTTCTTTGCCACCTGCTGTCTTTTGCCTTAAAATATTATGGCAACATAAGTTACTACAATCAGGTACACATCAACATGCAGGAAGGAAGACATAGAAGCAGGGGCATAATAAGGACATGATGGAGAAGTCACTGCCAACATTTCTGTTTACATATCACTGGCTAGAATTAGTGAGAGGGGCATATTTGTTAAAGTGATGTCCATTAAGGATTACCAGTATTTAATGTTGCCACCTGACCAACAATAAACTTCATGTTTTATTTCTCAAGAAGAGTAGGTAACCAATGTTCAGATAGACAATTAGCAACCACTATCCTACCCTTTAAGGATTAACATCTAGGAATGTATTCTGCAAAAGCGATTCCCATCTAAGCTGTATCCCAAATAGAGCAAACTATATCTGCATTATTTTTATATCATAACATAATATCTGGAACAATATTACATAATGTGCTTTTACAATGTTTAAATATATCACTGGACTGGAATAATCAAATCATGGAACATCCACATAATAGTTTACATTGTAAGAATCAAAACAGTGCTTTTAAAGTTTCCAGTGAAATGACTAAATAGAATATAATGTTAAATAAAAACTATGATCCAAAGCTAATATTAGCACAATCAGATATTAATATCCACATTTATACATAAATACATATACTTTTTATACATACATATATGGAGAGAGAGACAGATTAAATACATTTTAGATTGATGAATCTCCGTTTTCAAGTAAATGTTAAATTAGCCTGCTTTAATGGGTTGCAGGCTCCTCTAACAATCATTGTGTCCACCATTAACTTTTCACTACTTCCACTTATTAACACAATTTCATTTTGCATATTAATTCTTAGGCCATTCAAATTCAAACTCTAGGCTGAGGTTTTATTATAAGCACTCTTATTCCCTTCAGCACCACTTTGTCTAACGACCCCAGCAACTCAGTGTGGAATAAGTACTTGTGTATGCAAGTTTTATTTTCTTGGCAGAAACCAGTCATAGATTACTCTCCAATATGCCCTATTCCTCTTCAATTTTGCATTAGTCTGCCAGGCTATTAAAGCGAATACCAGACAGTGACTTACAAAACAAGGATTTTTTTATTCACAGATTTAAAATGACATCTTAGTATTTATGAGTTTTTGAGAAGAAGACCACAAAGATAGAACGTCATTCTTGTCACATCATATCAAGAATTTATACTATTAACAAGAATTCACTATTGAAATTAACCTTGATCAGCTGGCTGCAGTAGTGTTTGCCCAGTATTTCCATTGAGAAAGTTACTCTTTACCCACTTTTCATAATAAAAGAAGTCACTGCATAATTCACATTTAGGGAGTGGAGTATTATGCTCCATCTCTTTGAAGAAAATTGCAACATAAATAACTTTGAATTCTAATGCATGGGAGGTATGGCTATTTCCTTTTATTTGTTTATTCACGTACACAGTCAGTAATTTACTTATGTCAGTATGGAGTCATGGAATATATTTATATTTTGTGTTATAACCCAGTTGTAATTCTTTTTCTTTTTAATTTCATGCTCAAATTGTTCCAGGTTAACCCACTGGGGACTTTCTCATTGGGCTTTTTTGAAACCAAGATCTGGAGGCTAGGTTGAGTACTGTTACTGAAGCAGCTTAAAAGATTGTTCCATTACTTTATTATGCCCATGTTGTCTGAGTCATATGATACATAAAGGACTAGGGGATACTATGACCATGTGCCCACTGCCACAGATTCATTGCTGTAAAGTTGTTTCCTTGGTCTCTTGTGATATTTTGCAAGAGTCTGGTTTTGTAGAGACCTTCAGATAGTTGTGTTGACTGAGGCCCTCCAAGCAGCAAAGGTAATCCTGCAAAGAAAATTGAGTGAATATTTCCAATCAAGATGAACAACTTGCCCTTCCAGAATGTTTGGTGCTCAATGTAATTAATTTGGCATTATGTGGCTGATTCATCTAATCAGTGGATGGAATCATACCAGCTCTGTTGCTGGCAGGAATTAACAGAATAGACTTGGTGTGTAGAAGCACATGCAATTGCATCCACTCAAGACTTCCACTCACCCTGAAGTTGGCTTCCAGACCTTTGCTCCAGCACTGGGAATGGTCAGTGCCAGAGGATGGCTTCCATCAATGGACCAAGTCAAACTTCCTATTCAGTTTCTCTATTCTTCCATGCCAGATGCTCTCTGGGGGGCTTAATCTTAAATAAATACATATTTACAGTTTTTGTTCACTCCTTTAGATCCAAGTACAAGTCTGTTCCTCAGATCTGATCCTACTGATGGTTCATAATTTCTGCATCCAGTCTCCTTATCAACCAACCATTCATAACTCACAAATGCCTAGGAATACATATATTTTATTCTTTCCTTGGACCACTCTTTTTTCAACACAAAATGCATGAGCAGCTACACCCTTAAAGCAATAAGCATTGGGTGCATTCCCCTTCACAGTCCTCTACAATGGACAACCTTGAGTGCTAAGACAGTGTAGAGGCAATTCATTTATAACTGGCACTGATATACCAAGCTTAATCACCCATGAACCAAAATGACCTTCTTTCTTTTACTTCAGCTGGTCATAAGAAACGATCATGGAGCCAAAGTTGTGGATTAAGGGAAAAGTGATGGTACATGAATGTCGTGGAAGCCAAGGATACTGCCTTGTGGTGCTTACATGTGGCTTCTGGTCCTGCTTGTGACTGATCCAAGATTTATTGTTTCTATCCTATAATGAATTGTGCCATTCTCAGCTGAAGATATGACTTTGTCAACCAGGCAGAATTTAGGTAATGACAGGGAGTTCCTGACACTTAGTCCCTTTTTGTGCCATGGTCAAGTGCTCTGTACCTCTGCATGAACTAGTACCAGGTAAAATAATAAGAACCAGGTTTTTTTGCTTTGTGTTAAATAGTGTGTAAATACAGATGTCTACATTGTGATTCTCTTAATGAAGTTTGGCATAAATTCCTAGTGGTATATTTTCCCATCACTACTCTTACAATAGTAAAGGAACTGCCAGGTCATATGGCCCAAAATGTTGCACTATGTGCGTTCCAGCAAACACCTACTTCACAGCTCCTTCCTGCTTTGGACTCAACTCAAACCTTGCAGTATTTCTGTTGCACAATAAGTGGTTTGGAGATTTTTCCTCAATGTAGATGTTATCTCTAGTATCTGAAGAGGTATAACAGGTATTGTCAAATTTTTCATTCATTTTTCTCATTGATATTGACATTATTGTTTTGTTTTTTGTTTTTTAATGCTGGGTTTTCAAAAATTTCAAGGGGATCAACTGAGATGTTTCTATTCCAAATCTCAAGGTCATTCCCAAACATGGCCCTTAGCACAGAAATCTCAGTGAATTTGAGAATTTCACCTTCTATGAAACTGCACTACTCCTAAACTTTCTCTGTGTTTAAGTATGTTAGATGAGAGACTATTTCCTTTCATTATGACATCCTCTGATATCCAAGTTTATCCTAAATCAGTGGTTAATCATTGTTGATTGTCACTGTCTTCCTACAATATATTAATTGCCCTCAACAAAGGCATGCAATCCTATGATTCTTATAATTGTGCTTTAATTTTTTATTTAAGTAGCCTTCACCAAATGTGTCTGTTTTCACTTCCTCTATAATTCCTGATCTATTTATTTTCTGACTTCAAACAATATGAACTCTTCTACCTTCATTTCTACTCTTTTGCATGGATTGTTTTTCCCCACAGCTTTCAAAATCTATTTCCATTATATTTCAGATCTCATTTCAGAAAGAACAATTTAATTATATCTATATTAGCCCCCACAGCATAACCTGTTTTCTCAGAGCACCATCTATTTTTTAAATCATGTTTTCAAACTGTAAAATCATTTACTCTAAATATATATATATATATATAATGCACTCATTATATATATATATATATATAAATTATATATATATATATATAATGCACTCATAACTACTTATCTATTATTTCCATTCAAATCTAGGTAATTGAATCTCACAAAAGGAAGGGAAGGAACAAGATCACAATGAAAATATATATATATTCTTTATATCCAGATTGCCACCCTCCCCACTAGTATACATTATATGAAGGATGGGGCCTATCTTCTTCACATCAGACTTGTTTGTCACTGTGTTCTCAGTGTCTATAATTGTGTCTGGCATTAATAGGCCTCCAGGATACATTTGCTGAAGGAATATTTTTCAATTAAGCAGCTGGCTGATCAATTGGGTGATTGGTAGCCTGGCTTCCTGACTACTTGAATTTATATATTACAAGTGATTTAGAATAATTGAAGATTCTTTACAATAGCTAAAATTCTCAACACTTTACCTAGGAGACATGGATAATGAGATAAAGTAACCCCTTTTTTCTTAAACAAACCTGTAGACATTATCAACACAATCATGATAATGATTCAAAGAACCCATAAATCCAATTTTTTATTTCCTCTTTCTTGAATCTATATTCTCTTTTTTATCTTCATTGGCAAATCATAATTTGTCATCAGAATTAGTGAGAATAGGTTTCTATATGGTTAAACTATTTCTAGCTTCCCCATCTGGATTCTAATTTAAGCATTGCTTCTTCATAATTTTCCTTAATTCCAGGATTGAATTTTTCAAGGTCCTTAGAAATCCATTTCACTGGAACCATATAAGGGTGTCAAAATTATTTTATGAAATAGCTATTATAATATTCCCATTTTACAATTGAAGAAACAGAGACACAGAGATGTTGAACAATGATTAAGGTCAACACAGCTTCTAAGTAATGATTTGGGAATTCAAACCTGAGCAGTCTGGTTTGAGAGTCAGCAATTTCAGGTATGTAAGTGTATTCCCTCCTATTCAATTCAATGTGAAATGGAAGACAATGAAATAAATTCAAACAATCAGAAATATGAACATAGAGTTAGTAGTTTCTTTTGAAGGAGAAAGCTTTGACTAATAAGGCAGCCTGTAGAATGGAGTCAAGCCATGCCTGACATCAGACAATCCAAAGAAATCTTAATTTGTCTCAGAAAGAGATATTTTAAAAATTGAAGGAAAAATAACATGATGCTCTGTAACTCTACATTGTGATAGATATTCTAGTTTCAGAAGAGATTAATATAATAATTGTGATGGTCAATACCCAAAATATAATTCTTAAATATAATTCTTTTATTAATGCACTCATAACTACTTATCTATTATTTCCATTCAAATCTAGGTAATTGAATCTCACAAAAGGAAGGGAAGGAATAAGATCACAATGAAAAGCAGTTAAAAATAGGAATAATAAGAAAATATTAAATAGAGAATATCTTTCTGTTTTGTAACATATCGAATATAGACATTTTGAAAGAATTAAATTAAACCACACTGAGAAAACAGGAAAAGGAAAAATGGGTGGAAGTTTGGATATAATTAAATTCTTTGTGCAAGTGTTTGTGGGAATAAATTTCTTTATATAGTATAATAGGATTGTATCTAGATTGAATAAAATTAGAATATGACAAAAACACGCACACGCAAAATTTCTGGATAAATTCTGGAAGCTATATCCTGAATATCTTGATCTTTTCAAAGACATTTTCCTAGCACCATCCTAATTTTCAATCTCACCGATTTAAAAATCTTTTTATCTTAATTTACATGAGATGTAGATAATCCTGTTAATTGAGGCCTTCAAACTAATGTTATTTTACTCAAAGTCAAAGGTAATGTGCCAATAATAACTCTAATAACTCCGGTAAGTCTGAGCAAGGAGCTAGTCTCTTGGGGGCAAACAAATCAGGAAAAGAAATTAGATGATAGCGAAGGTTCTGTTGTATAAGGAAAATATACTAAGAAAAAACCAACCAGGTCAGCCATCTCTTAAGCAAGTTGCCTGAGGAGGAAATAATTGCATCAATGCTAATTAATTACTTCATATATTACAAATGTAAGATGTAGTGTTCTGTGTTTTTAGAGAGAGGGTTGATGCTATTTTTCCAAGGGAATGAAACTTGTTAAGAATTGAGAGTTTCAGAATTTAGAAGACAACATTTGGAGGAATCATACAGATTCTCTTTTTTCTTATGCCATAGACTGCCGTGTTCACTATAGATCAAACAAGGAGACAGATGGTAGCATCACAGATGTACATATGAAGAGTTTTTCGGAGCAACTAATTGTAAAATTAATAAAAGTATTGGAGCAGATATCACTCAAGTGGTTGAGCACCTGGTTCCCACCTATGAGGTCCTAGGTTCAATCTCTCACACCTCCTAAAAAGCAAGCAAAGGAAAAATCCAACTCTCACTGGAGAGCAGATGTAACTCAGTAGTTGAGTGTCTGTGTCCCATGTACGAGATCTTGGGTTCAATCCCCAGTACCTGCTAAAAAAAAAAGGAATGGTATTAGACACACATATATGCAAAATTCATACAAGATTCATACTTAAAAAATATATAAGGAATTTCAAGTATAGTGATAAAATTATGAATTCCAAGTTCTTCATTTCATAAAACCAGCAGATTTATTAAAAGTTCTTTAAAATCTTCTAAGAGATCTCAAAGAAACCTGCTGTAAATGTTAAATTAAGCAAATAACCTAGGTAACCTAGGATTATATGTTGAAAGGTGTCAAATTTTTTCACATTAACAGTTAGGTGTAATAAAGTTCTTATTTAATTTTCATTTATTTTATGTAATTAACTTTTCTGTCAAACATATTCTAATGAATTATGAATGGAATGAAGCAAATACCACAAACTGAAATATGGATTTTGATATAAAAATTTATAGTCTAATATAATTGAATATTCAAAATCAGTTGAAAAGGAAAATTATAAAATAAAATTAAACCAAATAAGAGTTGGGCATTATGAATGCTATTATTTTTCTCTGCATATTCTCTATTATAAATAAAAAGTTATTGTATAAAACAAAATAACTAGAAAATATTTATCTTCCCTTGTTCCATATATATATGATGTTTTTAAGAACCAGTATTTTGAAATATAAGCATTCCTGCTGAGAGGCAGGATCCAGAGAGAATTAGGAAGACTTTTACTCCCCTCTACCCTCTCCTTACTCTTTTCTTGGATTCTCCTTCTATTAAAAGTCAGTTCAAAGGACTTAGAAGCTGAATTCTCTACTCATATCTTACTCCCAGTGGCCTCTTTCCCTAACACACAGTGCGGTCACCCCTCGGGCTGAAGCGTGGTTTGCTGGCCTGGCAGGGGAGCGGCCGCGGTAGGCCAAGCCGCTGCCCCCATAATAGGGTGGCTGGTCGGACTCACCGCCACCCCTGAAGGAAGCTCGGCATGGGCGGCAGAGTGCCCTCGGGTCTCCCCTTCTTGGCAGCCATGCTTCCGCGGCCGCCCCTCCTCCCGGATGGCGCCACACGATGCCTGTAGGGCGGCACCCTTCTTCTTCTTTCTCCCTGCGCAGGCGCAGGGCGGAAAAATCCAGTCTGCCCTTTTCCCTCCCCCCGACAGCAGCAACAGCCAGGCGTGGGTGGGAAACTCAAGTCTGCCCTCCACCCCAGCAACAGCAGCCACCAATCCCTAAACCCTGCCCCTTCCCCCAGCAACAGCGGCAGCCAATCCCTAACCACCACCCCTCCCCCATCCAGTACCGCCCACTGACCTTTCGCCAGCAACCAATCAGAACAGGGCGTGGCTTCGACCAATCAGCCTTCCCCAGCCCCTATAAAACTGTTGCCTCTCCCTCAGTAAAGTTGGACTTGCGTGTTTACCTTGTCTCTGCGGTAGTTTTTCTGCCGAGCGCCCTCCAGTCCTGAGAGCCCCCGACAAGGGAATGGCCTCCCTTGTCCCCAGTTCGTCGCCTGCTTCTCCGGGCGACCCCTTCGTCGCCTGCTTCTCCGGGCGACCCCTTCGTCGCCTGCTTCTCCGGGCGACCCCTTCGTCGCCGGCTTCGCCGGGCAACCCCGTCAGCCGAACCGCGCAACCCCTTGTGAGACTGATCCCTCGTCTGCTGCCGGACCGACCCCTCGTCCCAAGTGGGACCGACCCCTCGTCCCAAGCGGGACCGACCCCTCATCCAGAGCTGGACCGACCCCTCGTCCGCAGCCAGACCCCACCTCTGCCGACCGAGCAAGCCGCCGCAACACGGGGAGGTCACGCCCACCACACACCCATGGGAACCACAGATATCTGGAAGCAGATCTGCTGCTGAGCTCATTTGGGAAAGCTATGAGTCATGAGAAGTATATCTTTCCTCAGTCAAGTGGGTGCTTTTCTTATCCCCCCAGGACCCCAGTGAGTACCCAGTCAGTCTCATTTATTCAAAGGCTGAGTGGACAATAGTCAGAAGTTTTCCAGTTCTGTAGTCAAAGCTGACAGCCTCAGAAAAGCAGGATTGTGAACTGTTTCCAGGGAAAGCTGAGCTCTCTGGCTCTGAGGCCCTGAGCAGCAGGTATCTCTTTCTGTTATGGACTCGGACTAGACTGTAACTTTCCTGGAGAAGGATGTGCAGGAGCTTCCCTGCTCATCTCAAATCATCAAAGAAAGGCAGATGGCAGGAAGTCTGGGAAGGCTGATGTATTAACCCTGTATTCTGGGCAAACCTTTAAACTTCTTTGTGCAAGGTGTCATACTGCTCAAATGAATCTTCCAAGCTGTTGCCCTGGCATTCTATCTTTTTGTCTTTACAAAACCCTGCAGTGTATATATGTCCCATGGGTTAATGTGAAGACTACAGACTTTGGAATTAGATTTTCATTCAAATTCCAGCTCCATGAATTCATACTAGAATATATTTAAGCACATTAATGAAAGAATCTGAGATTATTTTCTTAACTTTGTCTTAACAGCGATTACCTACCAAAAGTCTTTTAAGGAGTAAATGGATAATGCATGTAATGCAACTAACACAGCACCTAATAGATACTCAATTCATGTTGATTGATTGATTGGTTGATTATTTTTATAAACAGAAGGAAAGGGATTTGTGCCATAGCCAGAAGATTGTATAGGACATTGATATTCTTCCTCCCCAAAAGTCAAGTATCAGTTTCTATCCCTCCATTCCTTCTTTTTCTCTATTCTGTAATCAGCTAAGGAATAAAATGATGAGTGATCCCTGGGTATGTTTAGAACATTTAATATTAATGTTAATGCACTGCAATATTTGGAAATTATTGAAGCCAGTAAAATCTATAAGAATGCCACTGGTTGTCATTACATTCAGACTCAAATTATTTACCAGTAAAATAATAACCTTTCCTACCCTTTTTTCTCTTCTTTTTTCCCATTCACTTAGGAAACAACAAGTGCAAAAATGAAAATGTGTGGTATCTGACTAGAATTCACTATATGCTAGAGAAAGAGACACAAAGATCTACAATGAATTGTAATAAAGTAAAAAAGACAGGTATGTGCAAGTACCATGAGGATACCAAGGAGAGGGTGTCAATGATGGTTCAAAGTAGCTAGAAAAATAATCACAGAGAGGCTGATGGGTGAGTAAGCATCAATTCCAACCAAAGTTACTGAGGGGATTTTCCATGAAGAATAAAGAGACAAGGGCACTAGCAGCAGGGTTGAAGGACTTAAAAGTTCTCGATGCAGAGGGAGATAGAGGAGAAGAAGGTATTCCAAGCAGTTAGAATATATCCTTAATAATTTTCCTGATATCCCATTGGTAATTTCTTGCTATGGATATTTTCTGATCAATATTATTATAACTCTGCGTTATTTTATAATTACCATATAATATACAGGTCACACAGGAATACATTGAATACACTGGTATTGTTAGAAAACAGAAACCATAACAAATTTGAATTATACTTTATTTACATGACTATCCATCCATCCAATTTAGAGTCCTCTTACATTGAATGTATTTTTTATTGTGTTATATGATTAAAAACTTATTGAGATTTATGACTTTATATTGAATATATATGCACATATTTAATTTTGTGCATATGTTTAATATAAATTTAAAAATCCATTTTATGCATAATATTTTTAACTAGGAAGACTTCTATTAGTTTAGGTAATATATAGAGAGATAAACTTTATTTATTTAACTGATGCTGAGTACTCTATAATATTAATATACCACAATTTTTTAACCATTCTGTTATTGATATATATTTGAATGCTTTAATTTTACTTCTATCATAGGCATTTTTAGAGTATCGCTGTATATGTGTCCATGTTATAATTACTTCCTAAGGTGGCAAGTAGTTAAATTGCTATGTCAAAAATATTATTTTTAATAATAATGACTGCCATGTGATTCTCTTTTAAAAGAAAGCAATTGTACATAAGAACTCCAGTTTACTCAAACCCTCCACAATACTCATCATCAATATCAATATTCTGTTGGTTAAAATATAATGCATGGTTTATATATCATTTTAGTCTTATTTTTCAATTTCCTAATTTCAAGTGAAAAAGGGATCTGTTTTAATTTCTACTTACTTCCTCATATGGTTTTTTTTTCTACATAATCCATTCTTCTGTTGGGAAATATATTTAAGTTCACTAGAATATAAAATCTGTTTTCTAAAGGGACAGAATAAATGAAAAGTGCAAAGGTGAGAGAATATGAGAGAAAAAGTATTATGATTGAACCAAAAATATAGATAAAAACATAAAAGCATTTCTTTCAGGGAAAAATAATGAAAGGTACATTAGCCCAATAGGTATAAACATAAGTAACACAGTAGACAAGGTAAGATTGAGAGTATTTGTGTGCTGATGTGACTTTTCCAGTAAGACTTATCTTTGAAAGTAGGTCAATTGGAGAAGATTTAATTAAAAAGAAAAAGTCTTAGATTTGGAGCAGCACCCATAAGCAATGTATATTTAGGCAGATGTTTAATGATAATGTGTGTGTGCGCGCATATAATTAGTATGCATAATCAAACCAATGCTGATGGAATTTTCTAATGTTTCCTACAGAATAAAACTCATCCTTTGTATTAGTTAGGGTTCTCTAGGGAAGCAGAATCAACAGGAAACATCTGTCAATTGTATGCGACAGATGGTCAACATGAGGATGCACGTGTTTGATTCCGCAGGCAGGCTGCAACCAGGGACTCTGACGAAGGTTCAGTGAAAGTCCTTGATGAGTTTCCTGGAGAATGTTGGCTGCCCAAAGACAAGCTGGGAAATGATCTCTGAATACTGAAATCAGCATTGATTGAATGTCCTTTTAAGGCATTCAACTGATTGGATTAAGCAAGCATCACTCATTGCTTAGGGCAATCTCCCTGATTGATGTAGATGTAATCAGCTATCTATGCAGTAAACTCACTGGTGACTGAAGTCCATAAATGTCCTTGTATTACAGTTAGGCCAGTGCTTGCTTCACCAAACAACTGGGCACAATTACCTGGCTTGGTTGACACATTAGTCTAGCCATCACATCTTCACTTGCATACACACATGCAAATAGACTGACAAATCTTTAGGGCAATTTATTATCACAATTAAGAAGGTACACTGTGGAAACTAGAGTACAGGTTCCCAGGAGCCAGGTCCTGGGCAGGGAACAGGGCGTTAATTCTTAAACAGTAATTCTATCTGGGGTGATAAAAAGGACTTGGTAATGGATAGCAGTAATGTTAGCATAACATTGTGAATGTAATTAACAGCACTGAATTATATATTTCATTGTGGTTTAAAGGGAAAATTTACATTGCATATATTTACTAAAATAAAAATTAATGAAAAAACAGGATTGTAAGAGTGAAACATAAACTATGGAAATTGGTTAATAGCACAATTGCAATACTATTCTTTTGTCAATTGTAACTAACATACCCCATGAATCAAAGGTGTTAATGATCCTATATATGTCTCAACATGCCTATTGAGGGAACAGTATGACGTTCAAGATTGTTTCAATTGTCTTAAGAAATAAAATCATTTTAATGGAATGTTTTCAGTATTGGGGAGGGGGTTAGAGATCATATAATGCCAGGAAAGCCTCTTGAGCACAGGAAAAAAACATAAACCAAACAATGGATGCAATAGACTACCTGCAGAGTGAACTTAATCAAGAGCAAGTCATAAAGTTGTCTGCTTAATTGGATACAAGTCAGGAGATGAAAGAATTTCACACTATGAATACTAACCCAATTGCTGCAATGCTTGACTGATAAAGTCAAGTGTATGCATAAATTCTGTTGTCAAAAGAGAGTCATGAAATTCTGTTGTCAAAAGAGAGTCATGAAAGTTATGTGTTTCAGTTACTGCCACACTGTCATTAGGCTAACTCTAACTTGATCCTCATTCTGAATGAGTAGCGTGTTGACAAGAGTGAGCTTCCATCTGATTATGCCACAACAGTCTACATATTTTCCCAAATTTTGATATTCCATTCTCAAGGCTACATGCTACCACTTGGCATGTTTCCAAAATACTATGAGCAAAATCTGAAAATCAGCCACTTTTTTTAACCAAATGCTTCAACCTTTAAGCTAAACATTTGAAGAGAAACATTTACTGAGCATCTGTGAAATACCACTCTCTTTACTGTGTACATGGTATCAATATCAATATCATTTAATGGTCACAATATTTGTTAAGTACTATAAATATGGAAATCACAAAAAGGCTTAGCAGTCTTATATTTAATGGGAAAGTAAGTAGAAAAGCTTGGAGTTCACATCTGTGCAGCTCTCTTTTTTGACCAAAAAAAAAAAAAAAAAAGCTACATAATCTAAAAATCACCTTTCTTGACGCTTTCAGTTAGATGAAGTCATAGGGTAGCCAACTAACACAAAATCTAAGTAAATAGAAACATTTCCAAGGACAGATGGGACAAATGCCCTTACTTGCTTATCTGATTCCTAAAAGGATTGAACTCCATCAAAAGAGTGTCATGTGCAAGTTCAAAATAGTATCCTTTTTTAGTGATGGTAAAAATTTTGGAGGACTTAACTTGCCAGGAAAAGCTGTTAGATGCCACACAAGCCAGGAGGAAGAATTTAATAAAAATATTTTTCTCAAAGCCAACTGTGGGAATGGATCTGTATAGAGAAACCCTGAGAGCCACAGACACAAAGAGGAATTATTCTCACTCAGATTTTTCTACACGGACCTCCACTGAGTACTCACAAGAAAGATTAGGGGTCCCAGAACTCCTTCATGGTTGGACAGGTCTGATAGAGGGGAACAGAAATCATGTAGGAAAAACCACAGAAAGTATGTTATCACCCTTCTCCCCTATGTATCAATACAGCAACTGGGGGAAGCAATTACAGGTGAGGGAAGGAAAGAGAAGCAAACCCTATAACCCTGAGGAAGAGGCAGGATCATCAAATGTCTCCTCCTACAGCTTAGGAGGGGCAGAATCACTGGGGTGATTCTACACCCAAAACCCAGGGACTTAGCACCTGCCTAAGGTTGAACCAGAGCCACAGATATGATACCGCCCAGCATTCACAATCAGATTGCTGGAGTCTGGTAACTAGTAACAGTGATCTACTCTAGAAAGAGATTAAATTGTCTGGAGATGGGCCTGATTTGAGGCACCTGCTACAAAGGGAAGGCCTAAAGCAGATAAACACAAGGTAAAGCTAGGGGATGGGAGGATTGTGATACATTCACAAAGAAAATAATAGCATCAAGAAGAAATAGATGAACTGAATATTCTTTTATCTGCTGAAGAAACTGAATATATGGTTAGAAAATTTCTAACAAACAAAACCTTAGGTCCAGATGTCTGTATTCATGAATTATACCAAACTTTTAACAAAGATAGAATACTAATTCTATTCAAATTATCCAAAATATATAAACAGGACAAATACTTTCCAATTCATTCAAGACACAATTGGAGACATGTTAGGTGGGGCCATTTCAGAAGCAGAATAATGGATAGATAAAGGATGAATACAATCACACAATAGGGGGGCCTGTAGAAGCCACTTTTGATATAACTACAAGGAAAATATGATAGATTTTTTTGGAAAAAAATTCAAGGTCTGTTTACAATGTTAATTAATGCAAACTTCCTCTAAAAATCCATGAACTCATGTTTTCTCTTGCAATAGCAAAAAAAAATAATTATTTTTCTGAATTTCATTCTTGCTTGTCAGCACCAATGTATAGCACAGAGGTTTACAAATGGCAAACTGCAATCATATGCCAAGACCATCAGCACAGTTGACTCTGTGCCTTTGCTTAAGTAGATGAAAAACACCTGAGGGATCCCCAGAAAGATGAAAGAGTAGGGATAAAATTGGGAGGCATTGTGTGTAATCATAATTTAGAGATCTTCTTAAAATGAAATATTTGAATGCCTCTTTCATTGAACAAATCTCAACCCTGTTAAGTGCATATAGAAAACAAAAACACTAATGAAACTTCTATCATAATTAACCATATAATTGCATCATGAAGACTGAAAGTACACAACATATACCAGCAAATTGTGAACATATGATTTCAATGTACCTCATCATATCCATTCGATTCAATTCAATATTTTACTTCAACTTACACTGAAGAAGTATCTGCCATTTATGTGTCAGGTCTTGTGCTGGCACAAGCTAGAGAAAGTGACTTTCCTCATGAAACTTGAAATTTAGTAGCTAAAACAACATGACAGTTTGAAGATTTGTAAATCCAAGAAAAGATCATGTTCTTTGGCCCAGTCCATTAAGATGGGTGTGGAACCATTTCATTACATTAGATTTAATTAATGTAAATCTGATTAGATTGCTTTTGAGTAGATCACTTTAGGGACTTCTTTTGGATTATGTCAGTAAGGCAAGACCCAGCTTTGGTCTCCACCCTCTTCAGAAGTCTTATGTAAATGGATAACTGAAAACAAAAACACACAGAGAAAGGCAGCTGCCATTTTACCCTGCCAAGTGAAGGAGTACTTCAGGACCAGCTACAGCTGAGACAGAGAACAAGAGAAATCCTGAGAGACTGAGAGAGAGGCCAGAGACTAGAAGAGTGGAGCAAAAGAGTTGAAGAGAGGAGGTCCAGAAGAGACAAGACATCCAATTGCTCTGAGGTGAGCTTCAGGAGAAAGTGAGCATGGAGTATAAAACAGAGATTGACTGACATTTTGCTTTGCAATGTGACTGGAGTCCAGCTTCTGCCAGCAGCTGATCTTCAGTGAAAAAGAATATCTTATGATGACTTGATTTGGACATTTTCACAGGCTTGGAACAGTAAGATTCTACCCTAATAAATTGACTTTGTAACAGCCAACCCAGTTCAGGTATTTTGCTCCCAGAAACCTTAGTGAACTATAACAGTTACCCAAATAAGCAATTAAATTAATTCAATAATTATTGAGATTATAGTCATTCCTGGCTACTTTGGATTTACAAAGATTTTTCTGAAAACATTTTATAATTTCAAATAAAATATTGTTTGAATTATGACTACTAATTTGTAGACAAAAAATTGAAACAGTGCAAACATACTGAATGCCAAAATGATTCTACATACACTACATTTCTGTGCTGAATGTACTTAACTCACTCTATAAAGAAACAAGAAATGCAGTGAACCAGAACTTTTGGAGGAAATTTTGTGTTTATGTAGAACTCCCACTGTTTAAGCCTCCAGATCATTTCTCATCATGTAGTGACCTTCAGTTCCTCCATTCTTGCCAATACCAGATATTGACCCTGTCTTGCTCTTTTATTAGTAGAACCATAGTGAATTTCATCTCAGTTCTATCCTCTTACTCCAGTGTGCTTAAAGTAGAATGCAATTGTGGGAAGATGGCAAAGTAAGAAGCTCCAGTTTCCAAATCTTCTAATAGAGCAACAAATAAACACACAAGAACTGTCTAAAACAAACTCCAAAGTCCCAGCAGAACACTACATCATCCATAGAAGAGCAAGAGAAGAAGGCTTGTAAACTACATTAACCAGTAACTGGCACCCATTCCCCAATCTTGTGACAGGTCTTCATAGGGTTCCAGTCTCTGACTAATTCACTACTATCTGAAAGGGACATAAAAATCCTCTTCTCAAGACCTGGGGTGGGCATGGGTGATCAATGATAATGGCTTTTAGTTAGGGACTTCTGATTGTGAGACTATTGTTTTTGTTTGTTTGTTTTCTATTTTTCTTTTTCCTTTTTTATCTTTTTTTAAAAGATACATAAATCACACAAAATGTTGCATTAAAAAATATGAAGTTCCCATATACCCCACTTCCCACACACCCCACTTCTCCTACATCAACAACTTCTTTAATTAGTGTGGTACATTCATTGCATTTTATGAGTACACTTTTTTTTGTCTTTATTTTTTTAATATTATATTAAAAAAATATGAGGTCCCTATATACCCCCCACGCCCCGCACCCCACTCCTCCCCCCTTAACAACAATCTCCTCCATCATAATGAGACATTCATTGCATTTGGTGAATACATCTCTGAACACTGCTGTACCTCATGGTCAATGGTCCACATCATAGCCCACACTCTCCCACGTTCCACCCAGTGGGCCATAGGAGGACATACAATGTCTGGTAACTGTCCCTGCAACATCACCCAGGACAACTCCAAGTACCAAAAACGCCTCCACATCTCATCTCTTCCTCCCATTCCCTACCCCCAGCAGCCACCATGGCCACTTTCTCCACACCAATGCCACATTTTCTTCAATTACTAATCACAATAGTTCATGTATAGATTATCAATAAGTCCACTCTAATCCATACTCTATTCCTCCATCCTGTGGACCTTGGAATGGTTGAGTCCACTCCACATCTATATCAAGAGTGGGCTTACTGGATGGTGTTTCAGAGGCAATCACTAGACATTGTAAATCCTCACAGGGCCCACTGGATGGAATGGAGGAGAGTATGGGCCATGATGTGGACCATTGACTATGAGGTGCAGAGGTGCCCAAAGATGTACTTACCAAATCCAATGGATGTGTCATGATGATGGGAATGAGTGTTGCTGGGGGGAGGAGAGGTGGGGTGGGGGGGTGGGGTTGAATGGGACCTCACATATATATTTTTAATGTAATATTATTACAAAGTCAATTAAAAAAAAAAGAAAAAAAAAAGAGTGAGCTTAAATTCCACATGGATGCTGGATGCAATCCTCCTGCTTTCAGTTGTAGGCACTCTTGGCTCCCTGGTGTGATGACTGACCTTCAACTCCATATTAGCTGAGTGGGGTAAGTCCAATAAACCAGAGTGTATGAACTGAAGTCTGAAGATACTCAATATGGTGCAATGGGAAAAAATCAAATAAATGTAAATAAGGCATTAACAGAAGAGTTGAGGGAAAAAAGATATGACTCATAATGGGTAAATAATACAATAGCATAATAAAGCCCTGCACCATTAATTGTCGCTTTAAATGGAAATGGATTAAACTCTCCAGTTAAAAGGCAGAGATGGGCAGAATGGATTAAATATATGACTCAACTATATGCTACCTGCAAAAGACACACCCTAAATTCAAATATATAAGTAAGTTGGAAGTGAAAAGATGGAAAGAAATATACCATATGAATAATCATAAAAGTGCTGGGATTGATATACTAATATTGGATAAAATAAACTTTAAGTCAAAAACAATTATTGAGGGATAAAAATATACTGATAAATGGGTCATTATGTATTTTAAATGGTTCAATACAAGAAGATGTAACAATTATAAATAAATATGCACCTAATGGAAGTACCTCAAAATATACGAAGCAAATATTGACAGGTAAAATGGAAAAAAATGACAGTTCTGTAATAATAGTAGAAGATACTAATATAGTAATTTCAGTAATGGATAGACCATCTTGTCAGGAGATAAATAATGAAATACAAGACTTAAATGATATTCTAAACCAACTATACCTAACAGATATGTAGAGAACATTTCATCCAACAACAACAGAATATACATTCTTCTTGAGTGCACACAGATTGCTCTCTGGAATAGACCATATATTGGTCAGGAAATAAGATTCAATACATTAAAAAATATTGAAATTATGCAATGTATCTTCTCCAACCACAAGAGAATGAAGCTGGAAATCAATAACTGAAGGAGAAATGGAAAAAGCACAAATATTTGGAAATTAAACAAAATGCTCTGAAACAACCAATATTGCACTTTGAATTTGCGCCAGAACAATTAAGCAAGAAAAATAAATTAGATCATCAAAATTGGAAACTTAGATGCAAAATTTTCCCTATTTAGGAACTATATTTCTGCTAAAGTTTACTATCCAGAATAAATAAATAAATCCTACAACTCAACAATAGACAAATGATTCAATTTAAAGTGGGCAAAAAGTGTTTATAGGCATTTCTCCAAAGAGGCTGGACAACTGGTTAAGAAGCACATGAAAGGGTGCTCATCATCACTACCTAGTAGGGAAATGCACATCAAAACCACAATAAGATACCATTTCACACCCACTACAATGGCTAATATTAAACAATAAACAGAATACTAGAAGTGTTGGAGAGCATGTGAAGAAAGAGGAACAGTTACACATTGCTAGTGGAAATGTAAAATGGTAGAGCCACTGTGGAAAAAAAAATATAGTATTTCTAGGAAGCTATGTACAGAATTGGCATGTGACCTGCAATTCCATTATAGTTATATATATCCAGAAGCTTTGGAAACAGGGACTCAAAAGGATATTTGTACACTGATATTCATAGCAGCATTATTCACATTGCCAAAAGATGGAAGCAACACACATGCCCATCAAATGATGAATGGATAAACAATATGTTGTACATACATACAATGTAATATCACTCAGCAATAAAAAGGAATGAATGGGGAAGCAGACTTGACCCAGTGGTTAGAACATCCATCTACCACATGGGAGGTCTGTGGTTCAAACCCCGGGCCTCCTTGATTCATGTGGAGCTGGCACACATGCAGTGCTAATGCATGCAAGGAGTGCCGTGTCACTCAGGGGTGTCCCTGCGTAGGGGAGCCCCAAGTGCAAGGAGTGTGCCCCATAAGGAGCGACACCCAGAGTTGGAGATTTGGACCCAAAGGGTGTCGGGAATGAAAGCGAGAAAGAGAGTGAAACAAAGAAAGAGAGAACTGGGATCAGGGGGTTTGCGAGTAATGATTCCTCATTCAACTTTATTTTCTACATGTGGCATTATATATACTCCAACTATTGAGATAACAAGCAGTGTAACTACACATTCACAAGACTTGTATTAAAGAACATCTCAAATTGAAGAACTAACTGCACATTTGGAGGAATTAGAAAAAAAAACAACAACAAAGTAATCCAATAGGAAGAAGAAGGAAGGAAATAACAAAGATAAGAGCAGAAGTAAATGACATAGAAAATAAGAAAGCACTTGAAAAGATAAACAAGACCAAGAGCTGGTTTTTTGAGAAGATCAATAAAATTGACAAACCTTTAGTGAGACTAACAAAGAAAAAAAGAGAGAAAATGCAAATACACAAAATAAGAAATGAGAAAGGAGATATCACTACTGACCCCACAGAAATAAAGACTATCATAAGAGGATACTTTGAAAAACTATATTCCAACAAAAATGACAATTCAGAGGAAATGGACAAATTCTTAGAAACACATAAGCAGCCTATATTGATGAAAGGAGAAATTGATGATTCAACAAACCAATCACAAGTAAAGAGATAGAATCAGTCATTAAAAACCTCCCAACTAAGAAGAGCCCAGGGCCAGACGGCTTCACAGGTGAATTCTACAAAACATTCCACAAAGAACTAACAACAATCCTGCTGAAACTCTTCCAGAAAATTGAAAAAGAAGGAACATTGCCAAACTCCTTCTATGATGCCAACATTACCCTAGTACAAAAGCCTAACAAAGACACCACAAGAAAGGAAAATTACAGACCAATTTCTCTAATGAACCTAGACGCAAAAATACTTAACAAAATACTTGCTAATTGTATTCAACAACACCTTAAGAATTATACACCACGACCAAGTGGGATTCATTCCAGGTGTGCAAGGATGGTTCAACATAAGAAAATCAATCAATGTAATACACCATAAAAAGAGATTGAAGGGAAAAAATGACATGATTATATCTATAGATGCAGAAAAAGCATTTGACAAAATACAGCACCCTTTCTTGATAAAAACACTCCAAAATTTCAGAATACAAGGAAATTTTTTGAACATGATAAAGAGTATATATGAAAAACCCACAGCCAACATCGTTTACAATGGAGAAATCCTAAAATCCTTCCCTCTAAAGTCAGGAACAAGACAAGGATGCCCACTGTCTCCCCTTCTATTTAACATTGTCCTAGAAGTACTTGCCCGAGCACTGAGGCAAGAACCAGATATAAAAGGCATTCAAATTGGAAAGGAAGAAGTCAAAATTTCATTATTTGCAGATGACATGATCCTATCCATAGAAAATCCTGAGAGGTCTACAGCAAAGCTTCTAGAACTCATAAATGAGTTTAGTAAAGTTGCAGGTTATAAGATCAATGCACAAAAATCAGTAGCATTTCTGTACAGTAATAATGAGCAAGATCAGGAGGAAATCAAGAAACAAATACCATTCACAATAGTAAATTAAAAAATCAAGTATTTAGGAATAAATTTAAGTAAAGATGTAAAAAACTTATACGCCGAGAATTATACAAGACTGTTCAAGGAAATCAAAAAAGACCTAAATAAAGGGAAGAATATTCCCTGTTCATGGATAGGAAGATTAAATATTATTAAGATGTCTATCCTACCAAAACTGAGCTACACATTCAATGCAATCCCAATAAAAATCAACACAGCCTTCTATAAGGAACTAGGAAAACTATGAAATTTATTTGGAAAGGAGAGAGGCCCCGAATAGCCAAAGACATATTGAAAAACTAAAATGAAATTGGAGGAATCACACTACCTGACTTCAAAACATACTACAAAGCTACAGTAGTGAAAACAGCATGTTATTGGCAAGAGGAGAGACACACAGACCAATGGAATTGAATTGAAAGTTCTGATATAGAACCTCATATATATAGCCATATAATATTCGATAAAGCCACCAAACCCTCTCAAATGGGAGAGAATGGCCTATTCAACAAATGGTTCCTGGAGAACTGGATATCCATATATAGAAGAATGAAAGAGGATTACCATTTCAAACCTTATACAAGGATCAACTCAAGATGAATCAAAGACCTATATATAAGAGCCAAGACCATAAAGACCTTGGCAAGCAGTGTAGGGACCTTGTAATAGGAAATGGCTTCATGAACATCACACCAAAAGCACAAGCAGCAAAAGAACAAATAGATAAATGGAACTTCTTCAAAATTATAGCCTTCTGCTCCTCAAAGGAGTTTGTCAAGAAAGTAAAAAGGGAACCTACACAATGGGAGAAAATATTTGGCAAACATATATACGATAAGAGACTTATAACTTGCATATATAAAGAACTCCTATATCTTGAAAGTAAAAAGATAAACAACCCATTTAAAAACTGGGAAAAAGATTTAAACAGACACTTCTCCAAAGAAGAAATGCAAGTGGCTAAAAGCACGTGAAAAAATGCTCCAATCTTTAGCTATCAGGGAAATGCAAATCAAAACTACAATGAGATACCATCTTACTCCCATAAGATTGGCAGCTATGAAAAAAAGAGAAGAATACAAATGCTGGAGAGGATGTGAAGAAATGAGAACACTCCATCCACTGCTGGTGGGAATGCAGAAGGACCCAACCATTCTGGAGGACAGTTTAGCGGTTTCTCCAAAAACTAACCATAGATTTGCCATATGACCTAGCAATACCACTGCTGGGTATATGCCCAGCAGAACTGAAAACAAGGACACAAACCGATATATGCACACCAATGTTCATAGCAGCATTGTTCACTATCGCCAAAAGTTGGAATCAACCCAAATGCCCATCAACAGATGAGTGGATCAATAAAATGTGGTATATACATACATGGGAATACTACTTGACTTTAAGAACAAATACACTACAAACACACGTGATAACGTGGATGAATCTTGAGAACCTTATGTTGAGTGAAGCAACCCAAGCATTGAAGGACAAATACTACATGACCTCAATGATATGAAATAAGCAAGCTGCCTCAGAGAGCTAGAGACTGGAAGATAGGCTTACAGGAAATTGGGGGATAGAGGAAGGATGTAAGCTGACATCTACATGGGTGAAATCTATGATAAGCTGGAGGTAAGTATGTGTACAAGGAAGAGATAAAATGGGGGCATAGGGTTACCTTTGGGTGGGACTTTGCGGGTTTGAGGGGGCTAGGGATGGGCGGATGGGTAATATTGCCCAAAAAATTGGGGGGAGGGTGGGACAACATATGAACATAGGAGATTGTCAGTTTTTGGTTGAGAGTATAATGCTGAGAACAACTTTTCAAAATATAATTAGGAAAGTTACCTGTTTAAGAAACTCAAAGGGGATAATCTGACGCAGGACAGACTCCTAGGGAATATCTGAAGGCTCATTTTGCCAGAGTGGTTTATACCATTGAGTAGAGACCCATATAAGGAGAGTGAAGGTAGACCCACATCCTGGGAAGGACTAACACCATCAAATAGAGGGAACTGTATCTCTCAAGAGAAAGGATGGCTCCCAGGGCATTAGGGCAGTTGAGCAAGTCAAGCCCTCAACACTGTTGCAAGTAGCTCTGAACATGGCTCCTCAAGAAATGAAGATTGACTGTCAATGTGGGCCCCAAGGGGAGGAGGAAATAGATATAGAATAGATGGAACCAAAGTAAATGTGAGGGCAAAAGAAGTGTTTCACAAGAGTACACAAGGATGGATATAAAACACGTAATATTACACCAAAAACCTATGGGGGACGACAGACTAATAATGTAAACCATAATGTAAAACATAGGATAACTAAAAAATTTAGAAAACTGTATAGCCTAAAGTATAAACCACAATGTAAACACAAATGTTTCCTTGTTTGAAACCTATTGTCTCAATATCTGTACATCAGTTTCAGTAAATATGATATGAATAAGTTAAAAGATTATCACTGTGGAAGGGAAAAGGTTTTATAATGGACATGTGGGAGTACTCTATATTGTATATATGAATTACTGTGATATATGGCTCTTGTGAAGAGAAGCTCAATAATTAGGAAAAAAGAAAAGGAAAAGATAGGATGTAGAACTTTTCCAAATCAATATGTATTCTATGTCTAACCTTTAAACTCATCGCTATATTCCATTTTACTAGTAAGGGGACCTGACATTATATTGGGCTTCACTTTTCAGGAAGTTTTGGATCACAGAGTGGTTCAACAATGGCAAGGGAGGAATACTGGTATGGGATGTTATTGACAGGGGATATATGGTTGATAGGGAGTTATACAGGGCATGTGTCCAGGGTGCATGGAAATGTTTGGATATACTCATAGTGGAAACAATTAAAAACAACAGCTGGGGGGGTACTGGGTTCTTGGCCGGGGGGGGGGGGGCTCTGTCGTGGTCCCTAGGGGAGCAGCGGCAGTCCCCCAGGTGCAACAGTAAGGACCAGGAAGGAATGAGTGTCCAACAGTGAGCCCTGATACTAATGACTATGCTTGTTAGCCTATACACCTGAAATAAGTACAAGGCCTAGGGCAGCACTGTGCCTAAGAGCTCCCTCCTGACAGCCTCCATGGTACTCAAATGTGGCTAGTCTCGAAGCCAAACTCAGCATGTAAATGCAGTGCCTTCTCCCCAGCATGGGACATGACACCCGGGGATGAGCTTCCTTGGCACCGAGGGATCACTCCCAAGTACCAGCTGATGATGTGACTAGAAAATGACCTTGAATTAAAGGTTCACCGTGGACCAGTAGAATATCCCTGTCAACATATAATAATAGGAATTAAAAATGCTGTTTGACCTAATGTAAGGGGGAATTGGAAAGGACAAATGAGTTTATATAGCTATGAGTCTCTAAAAAAGAGTCTGGAGGTTGTCAGAAGGATTGCCCTTATGCACACCAGAGCAGAGTCTCAGAGACAGATAAAATAGATACAACCCCAGGTATTGGTTCTTTTGAGGGCTAAAGAGACCTACAGGTTCTATGGTCATGGCATATGGAGTTCACTGCCATGTCAGTTGTCCCTTCTTTGGAGCTGGTGTTTCTGCGTGATGGACCTGGACTCAGATGGGATCTCTTTTCACAAGCCTTTCATGCTACTTTACTGGAATTGTAGTTGGTGTTGGGGTTTAAGATATATCTAGGGGATTTGAATCTCTGGAGTGACAATATGATAGCCAGGTGCTGAGCCTCAACAGACTTCAGCTCCTACACTCTGATTTATTGGACTTACCCCATTCAGCTAACATGGAGTTGAAGAATGTCAACCACCACACCATGGAGCCTAGAGTGCCTACAACTGAAAACAGGAGGATTTCATCCAGTATCCATGTGGAATCTAAGCCCCTTCTTGACATAGATGTGGAATGGACACAACCAAGCCAAAGTCCACAGAGAAAATATGGCATTGGTGTGGGAAAAGTGGCCATGGTGGCTGCTGGGTGCAGGGAATGGGAGGAAGAGATGAGATGTGGAGGCCTTTTCGGGACTTGGAGTTGTCCTGGGTGGTGCTGCAGGGACAATTACTAGACATTGTAGATCCTCCCATGGCCCACTGGATGGAACATGGGAGAGTATGGGCTATGATGTGGACCATTGACCATGAGGTGCAGCGATGCCCAGAGATGTACTCACCAAATGCAATGGATGTGTCATGATGATGGGGGAGAGTGTTGCTGTGGGGGAAATGGTGGGGTGGGGGTGGTCAGTGTGAATGGGGACCTCATATTTTTTGAATGTAGTATTTTTAAAAAATGAATATATATATATATATATATATATATATATATAAAATAAAGAACTTATCTCAAAGTACAAAGATTTAGTATTTCTTTCAAGCTACAAAGTGTTTTTGCTTGTATTTCTTCCTGCCCTGTACAGCTCTATCCTGCTGACTCAAAGGGCTTAATTGCTGCATTCCTATGTTAAAAACATAGCCATGGAAACAGCAAGTCTCCCTTTGTGAGACCACCATGCCTCAGTTTCCAAGAGCCCAGTGCAAAAGAAAGTTCATCCTGCCCAAGAATGGTGCTGCACACACAGAGAGCTGACACAAGATGACTCAACAAAAAGAAACACAGATTTCCGTGCTTCTGAAAACAACAAAAGCAGACCAAAAGAGCACACAGCAAATAGACACAGAGAACAGACAACTGGAGTGGGGTGGGGAGGGGAAATAAAATAAAATAAATAAATCTTTAAAAAAAAAGGAATGAAGACCTGATTCCTGTGACAACATGGTTGAACCTTGAGGACATTATGCTGAATGAAATAAGCCAGACACAAAAGGACAAATATCGCATGATCCCATTGATATGAACTTTGTATAATTACCAAACTCAGAGGGAGAATCTCGAATATAGGTTACCAGGTATTAGAGAATGGGAAGTGGATAATTAATTTATATAGAATTTCTATTTAGATTGATGGTAAAAGTTTGGAAATAGATGGTGGTGATTGATAGCATATTATTGTTATTGTAATTATTTGCAATGAATTGTAAAGATGAATGTGGTTAAAAGGGAAAAACTTTAGTCTTATACATTACTAGAAAATAATTTAGAGGTAAAATAGGACTATCACACAGTGAACCCTATTATAGACAATGGACTATAGTTAATAGTGCAGGTATAAGAATGTTCTTTCATGAAATATAACAAATGTACAATACCAATAAAAAGTGTTAGACTTATACATGGGAAAATACACCTGAGGATGATAGTTATTATTACTATTTTAATAATATTTCATCAATTGTAACACAGGCAACTACCATTAAAAATAGTAGAGTTATAAAAAAGTGCAATCATCAATTGCAACAAATGTTCCACACCAATGCAAAATGTTGATGGTGGAGTCGTGTATGGGAATCCCGTATTATTAAGATACAACTATCATAATGACTCAATATTTAGAATAATTATTCTATCCTAAAGGAAAGAAGTTCATTGCAACTTTGCATCAACCTGAAATCTATCATTTCATTGAATTGGAGTTTTCCTGTTGGTAAATGAAAGCAGAGATGAAAATCTAGAGAATAGAGACAAATAGATTTGCTATCTGTGTTTCTCTGACTAATTATATGAAATAATGCATAAGTTACCTTATCTTCATAGTTTCAATTATGAAGTCAGGAAAATGTGGAAATATATCAGGCTATCATTCTACAGGGTCTTTCCATGAGTGACAAAAACTAATCCTGGACACTAAGAAGGGTAAGTCAGTTTCATGGTTCATTCACTAATGAATTCAGCAAATATGAACTATCCACTATGTGTCAGCCATAAGGTTAGGTGCTATCCATATAGTAGAAGTTATAAAAACAACAACAACAAAACTCAGACAATATCCATTATCTAGTAAGATGGGAATGGCAAGAAACAAAATTGTTTCTGGTCCTCAAGGTTTGTTGTTGTGGATCATTGAGGGCAACATTTGTCTACTGGTTGAGTGACTTTTTCAAACTTTTTTTCTTTTTGGTAAATAAAAACTGTATTATTTGTGTGTGGTCACCAAAGTCTGTTCTGTTTTCTCAGGGGTGTATTAGTGACTCAATTTATATTTCTTTAAATTTAGAAATTTAGCCATCTCTTTCTTCATTGAGAACTCTGGATTCGATTCTAGTGATCCAAAAGTTTGATTCTATCAGATTTTTTTCAACTTAATGTTTGCTTATTAGATGATCCTAATCTTGGAGGTCCCAATCCAACCAATTCTTAAATCACTAAAAATCTTATTTCTTTGCTGTCTTTTAGAGTGCTTATATCATGGATTGAATAACACTATGATTTAACACATTTAGCATATTACTTTAAAATATCCTTTGATAACTTCAATGTCTGAAGTTTTTTTTTTTTGTCATAGTAATTTAATTAGATGGGTGTGATGGTTAGGTTAATGTGTCAACTTGATCAGGTAATGATACAGAGTTTTTTTGGTCAAGCAAGCACTGGGCTAAGTGTAATATAAGAGCATTCCGTGTATTTTAATCATCAGTGTATTGATTGCATAGATGGCTAGTTACATTTACAATCATTTAAGGAGATTGCTGTCAGCAATGTGTGACAGCTCATCTAATTATTTGAAGTCCTTAAAAGGAGAGGTGATTTCAGCATTCAGAGAGAGAATTCCCATCTCTATTTCAGATAACAAGTGTCTCCTAGAAAACTTAATGAGGACCTTCACTGGAGTCCTTGCCTTGCAGCCTGCCCTAAGGAATTTGAACTTGTGCATCCCCACAGTCATATGAGAAAAATGTTTTAAATATCATATTATTTACAGATATCTCATATTGGTTCAGTTTTCCTAGATAACCCTGATTAATACATCTTGGTTCCAAGAGTGGTTCTTGAGTAACAGAATCTTAAAAATGGGATTTTTGTATTGATCCTGGGATTTTTGCAATTGGCTCTCTAATCTGATTACATTCAAGGGTACTAATGACTCTTTCTCCAATAATCAAGAGGTCACTGACAGTCCATGCTATGAGTTGTCAATAGAAATATACAAGATATTACTAATGGATATGACTTCTTACAGGCTTACAAGAGGCAAAGATTTGGGTGAGAGGGTATTTAACACGTTAACAGAGTTTTGTGGACTTAAAAGGTACAGTGATATTGACATGCTATTTCTAAATATGCTGAATACAGTTACAAAAGAAAGGGATGAGTTAAAGGCTTCAAATTTGCAATTTAAGCATCATATGAATGATGTGAAAATTTCTTTTTGTGGTCAGAAAGAAAATCTTGTTTCATGCAGCTGCACACTTGAGATCTCTGAAAACCAGACTGAGAGTCTCATTGTACCAGTAAAAGAGTAACAATGGAAACTAAAATCTCAACCTTGCAGGAGGCCTACTGTTAAGGTTAGGGATTTGATTGGAAAAAAGTAGAATCCTGAGAATTGGGATGGAGACATTTGGGTTTATGATAATGGCAGCGGGGACACTGAAACTAAATTCTGCTGAGACTTTGCCAGATAAACCAGTAATGGCCTACCCTGAGAAAAGAGCCACCTGGTATCCTCCCCACCTTGAGGATAGAACCCCCAAACATTGAGCCTGCACTACCCAATCTCCAGTCTGCTCCAAGGAGTCCCAATTTCCTCCTAAAACTAAGGAGAGGGTCATCCAACATCAAGGCTGAAAACCCAACCTCCAGCCTGTCCCATGGTGTCCTGAGTTCCTCCTTGCCTTAAGGAGCCCACCACCCAACATCCATCTTGCCCTGAGTAGTCTGCTATCCAACTCACACCTGAGGAGAATGATATTGTTTTACCAGATGAAACTGCAAGGGGAAGTCCTGAGATAATTGGCTTTCAAGACACTTCTAATTTGTCTCCTTATCTCCCCTCCACCCCTCTTCTCTTCCAGACCTATAATTAGCTTTAAATAACAAGCAGCCCCCAAAGGCGAAATACAAAGTATGATCTGTGATGAAGTAAACTATATTCTGAAATAATTACATGAGTTTTCCAGTTTCTACAGACAGAAATCAGGGGAATATGTATGGGATTTCATAGTGAGGACATGGGATGATGGTGGAGGAAATATAAAGTTGGATCAGTCTGAATTTATTGATATGGGCCCACTAAGCAAAAGTTCTGGATTCAATGCTGTAACTCAAGGGGTTAGAAAGGGCTATAAGAGTTTGTTTGAGTGGCCCCCTGAAACATGAAATAAAAGATGGCTTACAATGCCCCAGGTCAAGATGTCAGAATTATCCTGATATACTGTAGATGAAAGGTTCCAAAGGATTAGAGATTGGAATGCTAGAATAGATTCATCATCTAAGATGTGTCCACCCATCCCAGGAATGTCTAAAGGACGCACTTTTCATGGGACTGAGAGGAATAAATTTGTGAAAATTAACTCCATCGTCCCTGAAGTACTCTGTGGTTGCTCCTCTCTGTAGGTCAGATGTTATTATGGCAACTGCTTTCGTGAAACTAGGATCCTTAATCACTATGGGGATGACAGAATCTCTGACTGGCAGAAGCCAAGAAGCACCACTTAATAGCCAAAGACCAAGTGGGTGTGGATACAACAATGAAAGGTTGACTCAAAGCAGCAATGAAAAGAGTCTGAGCCCCACAAACCTATAGTATTGGCTAATAAAGACTGGAGTAATGAAGTAAAATAGATGGGCAGTTCTTGAAATTCCTACTTGATCTATATAAATAGAAATGTTTTACACCAAGTGAACAAAACCTTAACTTGAATTACAGAAAAAAGGACTCTTGGACACATAATCAATTCCATCTTTAGACAGTTTACGGACCCAATGCCCCTTAAATGAAGGGTAGACTGGGTCCCCTTGGGGAAGGATCTTGTAACACTGCCAAAAATTTATACTGTTAATCTTCCTCCCAGTTTTCCTCAGAGATCTACAGCTGTGTAATAGGGTAAATGTGCATTGAGAAAAAGGAAATCAGATATTTCTGAGATTATTAGACACTGGCTCTGAAGTGACATTAATTACAGGACACCCAAAATGTCACTGTATCCCAGCAGTCAGGGTAGAGGTCTTGGAGGTGAGGTGATTAATGGGGTTTTGTGCAGTTCCATCTCACAGGGAGTCCAGTTTTTCCCTGGATCCATTGTGTGGTTATTTCCTCATTTCCAAGATGTGTAATTGGAATAGACATTCTCAGCAATTTGTATTATCTGCAAATTGGATCCCTGACTTGTGGAGAAAGGGCTATGATGGTAGGAAAGGCAAAGTGGAAGCCACTAGAATTTCCCCTACCTAGCAAAATAGTAAATCAAAAGTAATAGAATTCTGGAGGGATGGTAGAGATCATTGTCACCATCAATAAATTAAAGGACACAGAGCTGGCGATTCCCATGACAACCCAATTCAACTCTCCAATTTTGCCCATGAAGAAAACAGATGGATCTTGGAGGATGATGATAGATTATAATAAACTTGGTGACTCCAATTGCAGCTGCTATTCCAGATGTAGTGTGATTGCATGAAAAAATCAGCATACACCCTGGTTCCTGGTACACAGCTATTGATCTAGTAAATACTTTGCCCTCAATTGCTGTTAGTAAGGACCACCAGAAACAGTTTGCTTTCAGCTGATAAAGCCAGCAATATAACTTCACTGTCCTACCTCAGGGGCATATCAAATTTCTGGCCTTATGTCATAATATTGTGTGCAGGGACCAGGGTCATCTCTCACTCCCAAAGACATCACACTGCTCCATTATATTGATGACATCATGCTGATCATACCTAGTGAGCAAGAAGTCGCAACTTCTCTAGACTTCTTGTTGAGGCATTTGCATGAAGAGAATGGGAGATAAATCTAACAATAATACAGATACTTTCCACCTTGATGAAATTTTAGGTATCCAGTGGAATGGAGCATGTTGAGATATCCCTTATAAAGTGAAAGATAAGCTGTTGTATCTGGCCTCTCCAATGACCAAAAAGGAGGCACAATGCTTAGTTGGTTTCATCATATTTTGGGCACAACATATTCTTCATTGTAATGTTCTATTTTGGCCCATTTACCAAGTGACCAGAAAAGCTCCTAGTTTTGAGTGGGGATCAGAAAAAGAGATGACTCTGTGACAGGTCCAGGCTTCTGTGTAAGCTGCACTACCATTTAGACCACATGATCCAGTATATCCAATGGAGCTAGAAGCATCAGTGGCAAATGGAGATGCCATTTGAAATCTTTGAAAGGCCCCTGTAGGAGAAACACAATGGAGCAAAGCCATGCCATCATCTGGAGATAACTACACTCCTTTGGAGGAAAAGCATTTGGTATGTTACTGAACCTTAGTAAAGACTCAGTACTGAATCATGAGCCACCAGCTTGCCATGAGCCCTGAGTTGCCTATCATAAGCTTTGTATTGTTTGGTCCACTAAATTATAAAGTTGGGTTTGCACAGCAGCATTCCATCAAAAAATGGAAGTTGTATACATGAGATAGAGTTGGAACAAATCCTGAAAGAACAAAGTAATATGAGGAATGTGCCCAGATACCCATAGTCACCAATCCTGCCACATTATCTTCTCTTTCTCAGCCCACATTTATGGCCTCTTGGGGACTTCCTTATAGTCAGTTGACTGAGGAAGAGAAGACTTGGGTCTGCCTTGCAGCTGCTTCTGCATAGTATGCAGGTAACACCTGAAAGTGGACAGCAACAGCACAGTACCCCCTCTTTGGCACTTCCCTGAAGGACACATGGTGAGGGTAAATCATACCAGTAGAGAGAACTTCAAGCAGTGCACGTGGTTGTTCATTTTGCTGAGAAGGGGAAATGTCTAGAGGTACATTTATACCCTAATTTGCAGGCTTTTGCCAATGGTATGGGTGAATGTTCAGAGACTTGGAAAGAACATGACTGGAAAATTGGTGAAAAAGAGGTCATATATAGACATGTCTGGAATAACCATTCTGAGAGGGCAATAAACAAGAAAATGTTTGTTTCACATGTGAATGCTCAACAGAGGGTAATTCAGCAGAGGCAGATTTAATAATAAAGTGGATAAGATAACCGGTTCTGTGGCTAGCACTCAGCCATTTCCCCAGCCACCCCTTTCATTTCCCAAAAGGCCTCATGAACAAAGGGGCCATGGTGATAGGGATGGAGGTTATGCATGGGCTCAGCAACATGGAACTCCCCTCAGCAAGGCCAATCTGGCTATAGTCACAGCTGAATGCCAAATCGTTCAACAGCCAAGACCCACACTCAGATTGTTTATATTGGAACACTTCCATCATGGAAGGGACAGTGATTTGTTCTAACTGGGCTAGGCAGATTCTCTGGGTATGGTTTTGCCATCCCCACATGCAATGTCTCTTTTAAAGCTACAATCCGTGTATTTACGGAATATCCACTGCCACTGCAGTCCACTAAGCCTTGCTTGTGATCAAGGAACCCACATCACATCAAATGATGTGTAGGAATAGGCACAAGCTTATAAAATCCACTGGTCTTACCAAGTTCCTCATCATCCTGAATCAGCTGGATTGGTAGAATGCTGGAATGGCCTTTGGAAGACTCAGTTATGGATGGTAGGGCAAGATGGTGTCAGAGTAAGAGCACCCATATCATTGTTCCTAAAAAAAAATGGCTGAGTGGGGACAAAATCCTGCCTTAGTGAGCTGTTTTGGGGACACACAAAGCACAAGGCTGATGGACCTTAATCCAGAGAGAGAGCAACAAGGAGAGTGAAAGCTCAAGTTAAAACCAGGGGTTTCTGCCCACCTCCAGGGAAAGAAGCCACAGCTTTTCCGAACTTTGTCAGAGAAGAAAAACTCCAAGACTAGGAGGGTTCTGGTGAAGGGTGGAGAGGGGTCCTATGAGTGCAGGTTCAGTTGTCTGGAGACCCTTTTTGAGCTTTGAGGAACATACCAGTTGGCTTGAGGAGAAATCAGGAAGAGGGGAGGGCAAATCTGTGGGGACAGCCTGGTTTACCTAACCTCTGTGGGTTATGTCTGGGAGAAGGTGGATCCAATCATTTAACTAATCCTGTGTGATACACCTAAGAGAGGGGACAGTAGGAAGTGCTTGGTAAGTTTGCAAGAGCATGTAGAGTGTTCCCAGTAAGGTGTGGGTGCTCTCTCTCAAAGAGACTGAGAGTCATTTTCTGCTGTGGTTTGGTTCACCAGGGTCCCATTTGAATTTCAGAGGGGAGCTCTCTTGCAGTCTTCCTGCTGCCCTGGGAGAGAGGGAATTGAGAAAGGGAGAAAGGGGGAAGCACAGATTCCTAATTTGTTTATTCAATTGCAAAGAATCTATTCTGCCACTGGAAGGGGACTTTTTTCAGGAACAGGTTGACCTTGACGGAGAGTTTGTCTCCCTGGAGGAGTTTCAGCCTTAAATATACAAGGTCTCTAGTTCAGTTTCCAGCTCCTCTTACAATAATGACCCACTGGGAAAACAGTTGATAATTTGAGACAAGGAAAACATAGATAAAATCCTTATAATAGCTTCCCTTCAGTCTCCTATTTTCCCTAAACAAGAGTGAAAGAGGGAAGTCAGGTTTTTTGTTTTCTGTTTTTTTTTTTTAATGTTTGGTTGACTCCTTACTTAAGGGTTGTGTTTTGTTTTGTTTTGTTTTTTCCTTGTTATCTTGTCTTTCATTCCCTTTAATCCCTCACCCTGTTTTTCTCTTTTTTTTTCCTTTTTTCAGTTAGTTGCTGCCTTCTTGTTTATTGTTTGCTGTGCTTCCTCATCCTCAACCACCTCTTTTCTGTGTGTATTGATTTGGGCTACCAATGCTACCTCTTTTCCTTTCTACATCTTTCTCCATTCCACTTTCTGCTGTTGCCCTTATATTTCCTCTCTTCATTTAGACTGCAATTATTCTGGCTTTTTATTTTTAACACTTCAATTCTGTTTTCCATCTTTTATTAATTCTTTATCTTATTGTCCTTTCTTTTATCTTACCCTCTCTCCTGATCAAGCTAGCCCTTTAATTCATACTATATTCTTCTCCATATTTAGTTTCACATTTCATTGTAGGTACTCCACTTTCTTATTCCTATAACTATACACTGTTTATCTGAGTTTAATATCTATTCTCTTAGGTCTTAAATGGTTCTTCTGCTAACATTTACTATGATTACTACTATTATACTTTTTCTTTTTTTACATCTTTTGCTTTCTCTGGCCCTAATCTTTTTCCTTCAAGATAACTTAGACAAAAACAAGGTAATAGAATAAGAAGAACAAAATGTGAAATAGAAAAATTAACACACACATAAAAACAGAACATAAAAATCCCTGAGACTAGAGAGATAAGCTAGTCAACTGAGCAAACCCACAAAGATAAAATGTTGACAAGAGGCAGCAACAAAATGTACAAGGCAAACCAATAATCAGGAAGACATGGCCCAGTTCAATGAACAAACTAAAAACCAGGCAGAGGAGTAGAATATCAAATACCTATAAAAACTCTCCAATCAAATATCATGGACCAACTTAATGAAGTTAAGGATGAGATTAAGGATATTAAGAAAACACTTGGAGAGCATACTGAGGAAATAGTAAACATATCCAAAAAGATAATGGATATGATGATGATGAATGGTACCATTCAAGAAATCAAAAATACACTTTCAGCAAATAAAAGCAGATTTGAAGAAACAGAGGAAAAATTTGTGATGTGGGAGACAGTACATCTGAAATCAAACAGATTATAGAATTGATAGATAAAAGATAGAAAAAATTCAGCAGGGACTTCAGGATTTGAATGACAACACAAAATGCACAAACGTATGTATATAGGCATCCCAGAAGGAGAAAAGAAGGGAAAAGGGACAGAAAGGGTGTTGGAGGAAATAATGGCTGAAAACTTCTCAAACTTATTGAAGGAAATGAAGGTATATGTCCAGGAAGTGCAGTGCACCTAGAAGTGTATAAATCCCAAAAAGTCTACCACAAGACATATACTTGTCAAAATATACAATGCTAAAGACAAAAAGAAATTATGAAGGCAGCAAGAGAAAAGAGAACCATCACATGTAAGGGAATGCTCAATAATGTCAAGTGCTTATTTCTCATCTGAAACCATGGAGGCAAGAAGGCAGTGGTATGGCATAGTCAAGGTGTGAAAAGAAAAAAATTTCCACTCAAGAACAGTCTATCCAGCAAAGTTGGCATTCAAAAATGATGGACAGTTCAAAATATTCACAGATAAACAAAAACTAAAAGAGTATATCAATAAGAAACTCACCCTTCAAGAAATACTAAAGGGAGTTCTGCAGGAGGAAAGAAAAAAACAGGAAAGACAGAATTGGAGATGAGTGTAAGAACAACCAAAATGACAAAAAGAGATATAAAAACATGTGGCATACACAAATCCAAAGGAAATATGGCTAATGTAAGAAATTTCTTGAGAGTAATAACACTGAATGTTGGTGGATTAAACTCACCTGTGAAGAGACACAGTTTGGGAGAATGGATAAGGAAATAAGATCCATCTATATACTGTCTACAAGAATCCAACCTTAGATGTAGGCATTCAAGTAGGTTGAAAGTCAATGGCTGGAAAACAATCTTGCAAGCAAACAATAGCCAAAAAAGGGCAGGATTAGCTATATTAATGTGGAAGAAAACAGACTTTAAATGCAAACCTATTGTAAGAGACAAAGATGGGCACTAAATATTAGTAAAATGGGTAATTTTTCAAGAAGAAAGAATAATAATAAACATTTATGCACCTAACCAGCATGCTTCAAAATACATGACACAACCCCTGGAAAAATTAAGAGGAAGAATTAAATTATAGTATGAGACTTTAATACACCATTATCACCAGTAGACATTGCATCTCAACAGAGAATAAAGAAACAAAGGATTTGAATAATATATTAGAGGATCTAGACCAAATAGACCTATACAGGACACCTTCACACAGCAGAATATAGATTCTTCTCAAGTGCACATGGATCTTTCTCCAGGATAGACCACATACTAGGCTACAGAGACTGTCTCAATGAACTCTGGATGATTGAAATTTCTGATCACAGTGGAATGAAGCTTGAAATCTGCAAGGGCCACAGACCCAGATAAGGCACCAAGAAATGGAAGTTAAGCCATACCCTCTTATACACTCATTGGGTCAAGGAAGAAATCTCAAAAGAAATCAATAACTACTGTGAATCTAATGACAATGACAACACAAAGTATCAAAACTTATGGGACACCAAAGCATACTGAGAGGGAAATTTGTTTCCATAAGAGGATTCTTTGAAAAACTATGTGCCAACAAAAAGGGCAATTTAGAGGAAATGGACAAATTCTCAGAAGCACATAGCAACCTACTTTGATGAAAGAAGAAATTAATGATCTCAACAAACCAATCACAAGAAAAGAGATGGAAACAGTCATTAAATACCTTTCAACTAAGAAGATCCCCTGGCCAGATGGATTCACAGGTGAATTGTAAATATCATTCTGGAAAGAATTAACTCCAATCTGCTTAAACTCTTCCAAAAAGTCAAAATAGAAGGAAGATTGCCTGACTCATTCTATGATGCCAACATTACCTTAATATCAAGGCAAAACAAAGAAAACACAAGAAAGGAAAATTACAGACCAATCTCATTAATGAATCTAGATGCTAAAATCCTCAACAAAACACTTGCTAAACATACTCAAGAACACATCAAACAAATAACACTATGACCAAGTGGGTTTCATCCCTTGTATGCAAGGATGGTTCAACATAAGAAAATCAATCAAATTTAATATACCATACGAAAAGATGGAAAGAAAAGTATCTCCTGATCATATCTATAGATGCAGAAAAATCATTTGACAAAATACAGCACTCTTTCCTGATAAAAACACTGCAAAAGATAGAAATAGAAGGAAAATTTCTGAACATGACAGAGTATATATGAAAATCCCACAGCTAACATCATTTACAATGGTGAAAACTTAAAATCCATCCCTTTAAGATCATGAACAAGACAAGGATGCCTACTATCACCATTCCTATGGTGTGTTAGAAGTACTTGCTCAAACACTGAGGCAAGAAACAGATATACAGATATAAAAGTCATCCAAATTGTAAAGGGAGAAGTCAAAATTTTGCTATTTGCAGATGACATGATCCTGTACATAGAAAGTCCTGAGAAATCTACAACAAAGCTTCTAGAACTTATAGATGAGTTTAATAAAGTTGCAGCTAATAAGATCACTCAAAAAATTAGTAGCATTTCTGTACACTAATAATGAGCAATCCAAGGAGGAAATTAAGGAAAAAAATACTATTCACAGTAGTAAATTAAAAAATCAAATAACCAGGGACAAATATAACTAATGATGTAAAAGATTTATACACAGAAAACTACATAACACTGTTAAAGGAAGTCAAAGAATACTTAAATAAATGGAAGTACATTTCCTGTTCATGGAAAGGAAGACTAAATATCATCAAGATGTCTATCATACCCAAACTGATCAACAGATTTAATATGATCCCTATAAACATCAACACAACCTTTTCTACTAAACTGGAAAATCTATCTATGAAATTTATTTGGAATTGTAAGAGGCCCCAAATAGCCAAAGACTTATTGAAAAAGAGAAATGAAATTGGAGGAATCACACTACCTGACTATACAACATACTACAAAGAAATACTGGTCAAAATAGCATGGTATTGGCACAAGGATAGACACACTGACCAATTGAACCAAACTCAGAGTTCAGATATAGATCCTTGCATGTACAGTCATTTGATAGTCAACAAGGTCACAAAGTCCACTAAACTGGGAGAGAATGGCCTCTTCAACAAATGGTGCTTGCTTGGAGCACTGGCTATCCATATGCAAAAGAATGAGAGAGGATTACCATCTCATATCTTAGGCAAAAATCAACTCAAGATGGATCAAAGATCTAAATATAAGAGGAAATACCATAAGGACCTTGGGAAACAATGTAGGAAAGCATCTATGGGACCCTGTAATAGGAAATGGCTTCATGAACTTCACACACAAAGTATGAGCAGTGAAAGAAAAATAGACAAATGAGTCATCCTCAAAATTAAAGCCTTTTATACCTCAAAGGCGTTTATCAAGAAAGTGAAAAGACAGCTTACCAAACAGATGAAATTATTTGCTAACCATATATCTAATAGGAGCATAATATCCAACAAATATGAAGAAATCCTATTTTTTCCAAAAATAAATAGACAAACAACCCATTAGGAGAAAAGGGCAAGAGATTTGAACAGATGTTTTTCCAGAGAAGAAATACAAATGACTAAAAAGCACCTGAAAAGAGGCTCGACATCACCAGCTATTAAGTAAATACAACTCAAAACTACAATGAGATACAATCTTGCACCCATTAGACTGGCAGCTATTAAAAACAAACAGAGGACTACAAGTTTTAGAGGAATGGGAACACTCGTCCACTTCTGGTGGGAATGCTGAAGAATTCAGCCATTCTGGAGGATACTTTGGTGGTTCCTCAAAAAAAAAGCTATAGATTCACCATATGACACAGCAATTCCACCACTGGTTATATACCCAAAAGAACTGAAAACCAAGACATGAACTGATATATGCCCACCAATGTTCATAGCAGCATTATTCACTATTGCTAAAATTTGGAATCAATCCAAATGCCCATAAACAGAATGAATGGATAAAGAAAATGTGGTATATACACACAATTGAATACTATTCAACTGCAAGAAGGAATACAGTACAACCCACGTGATAACATGTATCAATCTTGAGGACCTTATGTTGATTGAAGCAAGCCAGACATTTAATGACAAATACTACATGACTTCTCTAATATGGATTAAGCAAATCAAGTTGACTCAGAGAGCTAAAGACTGGATGACAGGTTTACAGGAAGGTTGTGACCTGATGCCTACATATGCAAAATCTATGATAAAGTGGAGGTAAGTAGTTGACAGTGAAGGAATAAGATGGGGACACAAGGATAATATTGGGTAGGGCTTTGTAGGCTTGAGGGGGTCTAGGGTGGGACAATCAGTCAGATGGTCCATGGAATTGGGGAAGGGTTTGGGGGGAACAAGTGTACACAGGAGATTGTCAGGTACATGGTTGAAACTCTAATGTTGAGAAAACTCTTCAGAAAATATAATAAGGAAAGTTTACTTTTAAAGGTGTTTGATGGGGGGCATCTGACACAGGGTTCACCTGGGACAGGCTTCTAGGGAGTGTGTGAGTGCTCATCTTGTCATATTGTGTTATATCAGTGGGTGGATGCACATACAATGAGAGGTAAAGTGTTGTATCCCAGTTCCGGGGTGGACTGATGTTCTCAAACAGAGAAGAGGGTGTCTCTAGAGAGTTTGTGTGGCTCCCAATGATGAAGGATGGACTGGAGTGTCAAGGCCTTAGCATAGTTATAAGTATCTGTGAATCTTGTCCTTCAAGCAGTGAAACTTGGTTGTCACTCTGTGCCCTGAAGCAAGGGGAAGAAAGGAATAGAATAGATGGAAGTGTTCCACAAGATCGTGCAATGATGGGTATAAGCCATGTTAAATTTCACCAAAAATTTATAGAAGTGTATAGTCTAAAATGTAAACTATAATGTAACCAAAATTTTATAAAAGTGTACAGTCTAAAATATAAACCATAAGGTAATCCATAATGGAACCATGGTTGGTAGCTATGTTTCAATATCTGCACATCAGCTATAGTAAATACAACTTTCACATGTAAAAAGATCATTGCTGGTGAAATGGGAAAAGGGTTTGGTGTTGGGTATATGGGAGTCCCCTGTTTTGTTTACGTGACTTTACTGTGATCTAAAACATTTTAGAAGACAAAATTTAAAAAAAAAAAAAAGGAAGAAGAATGTAGACACTGAGGAAGGAATGGAGATTACCTTGACATTGTACATGCAGGGCAACACCTATTACTCTGATGAAAGGCAAAATGTCAAAAAGAAAGTTTTATGATATCTTTCATATTTTGATAACCCAATTTATTTTTTACTTTCTTTTAGTTTTTCAGAATTATAATGTATTCTATTTCTAATCTTTAAACATGTCAATACTATTTCATTTTCCTACTAATTGAATTTGGCAATATATTAGGCTCCATTTTCTTATGAAGTTTTGGATAACAGAGGGGTTCAACTACAGCAGGAGAGAAGCACTGGTATTGGGTGTCATTGATGGGGGATTCATGGGTGGGAGGCAGTTCTCTAGGGCATGCATATAGAGTATATAGATATGTTTAGATATTCACTGGGTTTGGATAGAGTTATACACAGCAACTAAGGGAGTGCTGTCTCCCTATTCTGGGTAGCTCCTTCACATTCCCCAAAGGAAGAACAACAATCCCACTTGTGCAAGGACAAAGACCAGTGAAGAAGGATGGTCCAATGATGGGCCATTGATACTGATGATATGCTTATGAGCCTGTATGCTTGTAATTTCAACTAGGCCTAGAGATGCAAGTTGCCTAAAAGTTACCTCCTGAAAGCCTCCTTGTTGCTCTAATATAGCCACTCTCTAAGCAAAACTCAGCATACAAATGCATTACCTTCCTCCCAGCATGGGAAATGACTCCTCCCAGGAATGACCCTCTCTGGTACCAAGGGATTAGTACCATCACCAGCTGATGATGCAAATAGAAAAATACCTTGAATAAAAGGGGAAAATGGTAAAGACAAATGACTTTATATGGCTAAGAGACTTCAAAATGGGTTGGGAGGTCATCAGAGGTGTTGTATTAATGCACGCCTCAACAGAATCCCAGAGAATCAAAGTAGATACAACCTGTTACTTGTGCTCTTGAGAGCTACAGTGATGCACAGGTCATGACAGATGGCTCTGGAATTCAGTACCTTGCCAGTGGGCCTGACATTGGAATTTGAGCTCTTGAATGTGGAGTCAGACTCAGATGTGACTTCTCTATACATGCCTCTTCTCTCGCTTTTACTGAACCTGAGGTTGGTGCTAGGGTTTGTATATGTTCAGGAGACTTGAATCTCTGGACTGTCCATGTGCCAGTTGGACCTTGAGCCTCAGCAGAATTGCAACACCTACTCTCTAGGTCATTTGACTTACCCAGGTCAGCTGATGGGGAGGTGAGAATAGTGTCTATAACTGCAAGCAGGAGAATCACATCCATCAGCCTTATGGGATCTGAGCACCCTCATGATTTAGAAGTGGAGTGGACATCACTATCCCAGGGTCCACAGGATGGAGGAATAAAATATAGATAGGAGTGGACTTGCTGGTATTCTAATATAGAACTGCTGTGACTCTAGCAATGCAAGTGTATCGTTCATTTGGAGACTCTGAACTCAGCAATGGAAGTTGCTGACGGTAGCAAGAGGGAGGAAGAGGTGTGATATGGGGCATTTTTGGGACTTTGAGTTGTCCTGAATGATATTGCAGGGACAGATGCAGGACACCGTATATCCTGCCATAGCCCACTGGAGGGACTTGGGGAGAGTGGGAAATACAATGTAAATTATGGTCCATTTGGTGTGGTAGTGCTCCAGGGTATATTCATCAAATGCAATGAATGTGCCTTACTGATGAAAGGGGATGTTAATGTAGGAGGAGGGGGGTGGGAAGGTGGGGAGTGGGGTATATGGGAAGGGAACCTCTTATGTTTTTTAATGTTACATTTTGTGTGATCTATTTATCTTTTTAAAAAAGAAAATAATTTTAAAAATTAATGATAAAAGCACTTTTTTAAATGTTAAAAAAAGAGAATCAATTACTGTGCCAACTAGGTGGCAATACCTTCCAGGTCTGGGGCAGTATTCTCCAGGAGGCAGGAGATGCTCTAAATCAGTGTCCACTCTATGGTGTTGTTTCTCCCATAGCTGGGATTCATGGATCCATGAATCAGGTGATGGAAATGGGAGTGGCACCACTCACTATTATGCCCTAGTTTACCACTAGGAAAACGTTTGCTTTCTGCCCCTGCATACTTCAACTCTGCTGGTCTACATGTTCAAAAGGGGAAGTGATTCCCTAGGGAACACAACGATTACATTGAACTGGAAGTTAAGACTGCCAAGTAGACACTTTGGACTCCTTGTGCTTCTGCATCAGCAGGCAAAGAAGGAAATTAGTTTACTGGCTGGGGAGATTGATCCTGACTATCAAGAGGAAATAGGACAGCATCTACACAATGGAGGTAAAGAAGAGTTTTCCTGGAATACCTGAGATCACCTAGGGCTTCTCTTAGTACTATCATGCTCAGTAATTAAAGTCAATGACAACAGCCCAATCCAGGCAGGACAGACAATGGCCAAGAATCTTCAGGAATGATGGTTTGGGTCATTCAATGAGACAGAGAACCAAGGCCAGCTGAGGTGCATACTGGGAGCAAAAGGAACATGGAATTGGTAATGGAAGAAGGTAGTGATGAATACTAATTTCAACCAGAAACAAGGACTGTAATGCTCATGAAAATTTCTTCCTTGTTTTGTTATAAATATGTTTGCATATGTACATAAAATGAAAATCTTTGTTTTTCCCCTATCTTTCCCCCTTATCACATCACATAACTTTGTATTAGTTTCATGATGTAGTATTTATGGATGTCATGCTTAAGAGTACATATTACCCAAGGACTAGTACCCTATTCTGTAAGACTTTGTTGTATTTCAATTTTCAGGACAGATGAGTGTTTTTAGGTTTTAGGTATATATCTGTAGCAGTTTTATGTGGTTATGAATTCCAAAAAATAGATATTGGATTATGTTGGTAATCTGGTCTGTACCTGGGCATGATTAAGCTATGGTTAGGACTTTGATTGGGCTACTTCATTAGGGTACTGAGTCCCCACACCCTGGTGGGTGGGGACTCACAGATAAAAGTCATGGCAAAGGAGAGAGTTGGGGGGTTTTGATGTTGGAGTTTGATGCTGAAGCCTTAAACTGGAGCCCCAGGAAGTAAACTCACAGAGGAAACAGAAGCAAGCTCCAGGTAGAGAGGGACCCTTAGCCCAGGAAGAAGCAAGCCCTGGAATAGACAGTTACCCTGAACCCAGAGAGAAGCAAGACCCTGGAAAAGAGGAACCCAGGAAGCCTGACCCCTCGCAGATGTCAGCAACCATCTTGCTCCAACATATGAAAATAGACTTAAGTGAGAGCAGTAACTTACGCTTATGGCCCGGCATCTGTAAGCTCCTACCCCAAATATACACCCTATATAAAAAACAACTAATTTCTGGTATTTTGTATCAGCAGCCCTTTGGCTGACTAATAGAATACCTGCTTGTTTTTTTATTTAGATAGTAAGTATGGTTTAAGGTGATGTGTATGACTGCCAATTTGGTGAGAGGTGGTCTGTGATTACTAGTCATATGTGACATCTAAGCCAGGTACTGGTGTCCTGTTGTTTGGTCAAGGAAGCACTGGGCTAATTGTAATTCAGGGAAATTCATGGATTTTAATCATCAGGGAATTGATTACATAGATGGCTACTTACATCTACAATGAACTGAGGAGATTGCTGTCAGCAGTGAGTGATGTTTCTTCCAATTAGTTAAAGGCCTTAAAAGGATAACTGATTTCAAATTCAGAGAGAGAATTCCCATCTGTATTTCAGATAGCCAGCATCTCCTGGGGAATTCAATGAAGACCTTTATTGGAGTCCCTGGTTTGAAGCCTGCCCTATGGAACTTGAACCTGTACATCCCCATAGTTGTATGACAATTTTATAAGATCTCATACTATTTAGTGATATCTTGTGTTGGTCTTATTTCCCCAGAGAAATTTGACTAATAGAATGGGTATTTTATTTGTTTTCCATTGCTTCTGTACTAAATTACCATAAATTTAGTCACTCAACTGAAATCAAGACTGTAGGAGGGTTATGTTCTTTTGAGGAATCTTTAGAGGAGAAACCTCTTTCTTGAATTTCCCAGCTTCTAGAGACTGACTATGTTCCTTAACTCATGGCCTTCTCCTGTTTTCAAAGAAAACAAAGGTTTTTTATGTCTTTCTTATATCCTGTCACTGTGACACTAACTCTTCTGCTTCCTCCCACTTCCACTTTTAAAGACTCATGTCATTACATTGTGGCTACCTGGAAAATCCAGTGTATAATCTCCCTTTAAGTCCAATGATTATTGGGAGCAAATGTGGCTCAAGCAGTTGATGCCTGCTTCCCACATGGGAGGTCCCACACTCAGTTCCCAGAGCCTCCTAAAAAAATAAAAAATAAACAAGCAAAATAAATGAAAAAAAAAAAAAATTCAGGGGAGCCAATATTGCTCATGGTTACGGGCTAGCTTCTCATATACGAGGTCAGGGGTTCAATCCCTGACTACCAGTACCTCAAAGAAACAAAAAAAGTAAGATGACTATCAATCTTTAGTCTGTCGGCAGCCTAAATCCGCATTTACCATGTAAAGTGACTTGTTCAGAGATCACAGGAATTAGGACTTGGACATCTTTGGTAACCCATTATTTTTGCCTTAGACAAGTAAATTTTGTTATTTTTCTAAAGTTTCTTTGTGCTACATCTGATTTATAGCATTTTATTCCCTGAAATTTACTCATATAGTTTAGAAATTAAGTCTTTATAATTTTCCTCTTGATATACTATATATTAGTCCAGAGAGGATTAGTATTTGCTTTTTCTAAGTTTCTGCAGGCCTTCCTGAAACATAATAATTTGAATTAAATTTTCTCCTTAGGTTTTATCTGGATCATGCATAAATTTAAATAAGAGACTTACTGATGTTCTACCAACTGAGCTAGCTGGGCCAGCTCATTGGACTTACCCAGATCAGTTAACAGGCAGGTGAGGATGGTCACTCACTATACCAGGGAACTGAGAGAGTCTACAACTTCAAGCAGGGGAATCCCATCCATCAGCTCTATGGGATCTCAGCCCCCTCTAGATTTAGAGGTGGTGTGGACCTCACCATCCCAGGGTCCTCAGATGGAGGAATAAAAAATGGATGAGAGTTGAATTACTGGAATTCTACTATATAATTTCTGTGACTTTAGCAATGGAAGAAACTATATCATTGATGTGGAGACAGTGGCCATAGGAGTTGCTGAGGGAAGGGAAAAGGAAGAAGAGGTGTGATATTGGGACATTTTCAGGACTTGGAATTGCCCTGAATGATATTGCAGGGACAGATGCAGGGCATTAAATATCTTGCCATAATCCACTGAATGTACTGGGAGAGAGTGTCAACTACAATGTAAATTATAATCCACGCTGTGTAGTAGTGCTCCAAAATGTATTCATCAAATGCAATGAATATGCCACATTGATGAAAGAGGCTGTTGATGTGGGAGGAGTGGTGTTGTTTGGAGTGGGGTATATGGGAACCGCTTATATTTTTTAATGTAACATCTTCTGTAATCTATGTATCTTTTTAAAAAAAGATAATAAAAGACTACAAAGAAAGAGAGAGAGACTTACTCATGATTCTTGACTGCAATAGGTTCCAACCGTGTCTTTGCTACTTAAGAACTCTATAGCTTTGGCCATTCAGTTATCTTTTTTAACTGCTTAATTCTCTCACAGTACTTAAGTGAAGAAGAATAACGATTTCTTAATTTGTTTTTTTAAGTTTTTTCCAGTTCTATAATTTATATTTGGTTCTTTTAAAAATAACCTGGTTTTTTTTCTGACTATATCAACCTTATTTTCTTTTTTAAGCACATTTAATCATAGTTGTAAATTCTGTCTCAACACTGTATGTTTATTCCTGTGGTAGATTTGTATCTTGGTTTTAAGTCAGATTTAAAATCAAGTATTTGTATTCATTTAATTTTTTTTGTTTCTCTGCTTGATTATTATGAAACAGGTATTTTATGTAATACATAGAAACATTTTGAAGCCTAGCTTAATTTTATAGAAAATTATTCTTATTTATGTGATTTATAGTTATGCCAAGCAGTCATGGGCACCAACTATCTTGGATATACTAATCAAATAATGATTTGTGATGATTTAAAACTCTGAGATCATGTCTATTTCTACTTTACTTTTACACATAGAGAAAAACTGTATAGCATTCCTTCCCACAGTCTGGGTACTATTTAGATATGCCCACTTTTATGGGGCTTGGACTCCATTTCTATGATCTATAGTCCCTTTATTCTAGTGAAAGCTCTACTCACTTGGAAACTTTCCATCCCCATTCCACATCTAAACCTAGCCAGTTCTCAGAGATGGTCCCTCCTGGGCGTTTGTTAGGCATTCTCTGCTGCTGTGGAAATTTCCACTGCCTCAACCCAAGAAACAATCAATCCCTGAGCCCCCACACAGCCCCTAGTCCTTATGCACCATTGATGATGGTGGTTCCCTTAGGCTTCAGGGGCCCTTATATAACCAAGTCAAATGAGAAGCTTATTTTCGCACAGATACATGAACTAGCAATTTTTTTGATCCCTTAGAAAATACTCTCACTACCTCAAATATTGTAACCACTAGCGAAAACCTAAAGCATGAAAGTTAATGAGGTGATGTGGAAGCAGAAGTGGCCTATAGACCTGAGTAAGTCTAGGAGGTTAAAAAAAAGACAGTCAATTTTTAAAAATAAAAAATTTAGAGAAGAGAAAATTGGCCAAAAGAAGAGAGATGGGTATGGGTAGTTAGAAATAGGGTATTTGGGTGAAAAGATGAATAAATTATATATGAAAAAAGTATGATGTGATAGTGAAACATGAGATATGGTTGGCTATTTTAGAGAAGTGATCAGAAAAAAATTGAACAGAGTGGTAAGAAAAGGGATTAGATTTTTACACAAATAAAACAGAATATGCGTGTAGTTGCATGAACCCAGGAGATGAAGATATATTTTGTACTTCGAAGTAATAAAACTGTCTGATAGCCATCTAGGGGATTTGAGCATGATAGAATAAAGGTGAGGAGAAAAGGAATGAGGGCAAAATCAGATGTATATTTCAACTTCCTTTTTTCTATACATGACATTCCACTAGGTACTTTCTTAAAAGAAACGTCAATGGCTTTCCTTTTATTTTGACAACAATGGAGAACAATTAAAGTACTGTAAGTATGGGAATACTTGACTTAGGTATGTTTTAAAAATTTACTAACTGTCATGAGGAATATTGATTGTGGTTAGGATAAATGAATGGAAAGAATGAGATGAACTAAAAGGCTAATAAAAGAGCATAGAAGAGAAATGTTAATAACTGCTGTAAGGAGTGGAAATAAATAGATTACAATAGTTTGGACATAGAAAAAAGATAACATGTTGATGGATTGAATAAGAGTAAAGGGATTTGAGTAATCAAGAACAATTCATACTTTTTTTCACAAGGCAACTCCGTAGACAGTGGTACATTTATCAAAATGAGAATATTAAGAGACATCAAGAATTCTATCTTGGTCATTTGATGTTTGCTGTACCTATTAAACACACAAGAAGAGATATCTAGTATATTGTTTTATCTATCTTTAATGTCTGGAGATCAGCAAAGCATTCAAGAATGGAGATGTACCTTGAAGTCATTAAGGCATAGACAGTTTTAAAAATTGCATTACTGGAAAAAATCTGTTAGGGTAAACATGTAATTATATAAGAGAAATAAACCCAGAGCCAAGATCAGGACTCTAATTACAAAACTGAGAACTCTGACAGTAGAGAAGGACCCAACAAAGATTGAAAATTATCAGCTAGTGTTTTAGTTTCCTAGGCTGCTACAACAAATGCTATGAAACGGTTCACCTTAAACAGTGGGAATTTATTCACTCATGGATAGAGTCCAGAAAACTGTCCAAACCAAGACATCGTCAAGGTGATACTTTATTCCTGAAGATCGGCTTCCAGGGATCCTTGGCTCCTCTACCACACAGCAAAGCACATGGCAGTGTCTGCTTGTCTCTCTTTTTTCTTATGCTTCATCACTTTCAGCTTCTTGCTTCCTTGGCTTTTTTTTCTTTTGTCTGACTATAATTCTCTTATAAAGGATTCCAGGAATTGGATTAAGACCCATCTTCAATGAGGTGGGTCACATCTTCACTGAATTAGCTTCATCGAAAGGTCCTACTTACAATGGATTTATACCCACTGGAATGGATTAGATTTAAGAACATGTTTTTTTCTGGGGTATACACAGCTTCAAACCACCACAGCTAGTAAGGTTAAAGGGGAAAAAATCAAGTAATTAAAAAAAATACATATATATGTATTTTATATATATATATGGGTTAAAAAGTTACCAGTGTCACACGCTGAGGATATTCATTTGTGTTGCCGGCTAGAGTTCAAAGATTAACTTGACTGGAACTATTTCAACAAGGGATTGAGTAGGAAGTCAGTTTAAACGGATATGAGGTAAGTAAGGGGAAGACACACTATACTGCCTATGATGCTCACACAGTTCCTTTTCAAGTATTTTTAGATATTTCCAATAGCTCCCTGAGAGATAATAAATTTTATATAGCTGTTTAATATAAATCCTGTTTTCAAGATTTGTCACCATAAATATCTACATAGACTTACTTCCAAGTTCTAAGATTTCAACTCTAACCATAACGAAGTTCCACTTGCATCCCACTGTGTTGTAAGGTCCTAAGCTAAGTAGTTTGGAAGCTTTAGTTCGGAAGCTTTCTGCTTTCTATTTCCCCTCTTGGCTGGAAAAACACAACCTGCCAATGCAGTTGGATATCAGCCGTAGAGTTAGGAAACTTTAAGGGAGTTAGAGGAACAAAATTCCAATGATAATTTTCCTTCTCCCTGTACTTTCAAGATCCCAACAGCTGCTTCAGGCAGCACTCTGTCACAGAGATTCATACAGCATAATCCCTTCACTCCCTCTTGAGTCCAGAAAAATGTGTCATTCTCAGGACCTGCCTCCCTCTGTTTATTTTGTTTTAGGCCCCTTTTTGGTGTGTGACACATTAAGAAAAACAAACAAACAAACAATAGAGCTTTAGGTAAAACTTGGAGGATTTTGCAAGACATGACAAGCATACTATTCAGGGAAGGCTACCAAAAAGGGAAGGAGTCATTACAGTGCAGAGTTGAGACTAATTCCTGTAATCAGAGGTGAAAAGATTCAGTGGAAGATGCAGAAGCTTTAGAAGCAGGGGAATGACTTCTAATCATTATTTTCCTTTAGTTTGCTGAATGATGATGCTAAACTTCACATTACACAACTATAACATGACCTCTCTGTTGATCTCAAAGAGCTATTTTGCTCTTCAACTATCATAAATAATTAAATATACAAATAATCTTAAGTCTAAAAGTACTCTTAGATATTAACATATGATTATAGGTACTGAGTTAAGTTTAAAGAATTGTCTAATAGGATTCATTATTATGAACTATGTAGAAACTGGAATTTATTTATATACTTTCCTTTCTTTCTTAAAATATTTTTAAAAGAAGCTTTGGATTATGTAAGTGTTACATCAAAAATATAGGGGAATCCTATATACCCACCCCTCCCCCTCACATACTTTCCCATATTAACAACAACTTTAATTAGTGTAGTAATTTTGCTAACATTGATGAACACATATTGAAGCATTTTACCAACCAAGGACTATAGTTTACACTATAGTGTACACTTTGCCCTGCACAATTTTATAGTATAGACCTTAATTTAAAGCTAACAAATCTATATAAAGAATCAGTGAAGCTTAAGGGATAAAGCATTTTAGTTAAATGGCAAGACTTTACTGTCAGACTTAAAAAGCTGTTTGACCAGAAGAAAATGTGGTGGTGGTAAAATAACTAAGTGTCTGAAGGAAGTAATTTTGTTGTTTGTATTTACATTGCTATGGTATTAGGAACTGCAGGGGGTACTCACTTGGGTATACAATCAATCTCTGAGGAAACTGTCACATGGCTGCAGCAATAAGATAGGTGAGGGATCCCAAACCTGAGAAAACTCCATCTACATGATAAGATACTAATATTCACATTTATTAAAATTATTAAAGCTACATCGCCTTGCGGAAGCCATATCAGCTTCTAAGCTTTAGTCTATTTATTTCTAGTATGTCTATTGATTTCATAACAAATGATACAAATATGATAATTTAAGCATAAATAATTCAAATATAAAAGGGACTTGGGAAGCATTTTTGTACATTTAACTTAAGTACTCACCTGGACAATATCATGAAGTAGGGCTGATTCCCTTTAAAACTGAAATATGCTAAAATCTAGTGAACAAAGGAGCAAAAATAAGGAAAACAACAGAATGACACCACAGAGTTAGAATTATAATTGCAAATGGCTAACCATCTGGCAAGGGGGTTTATGTCATTCTAAAACCCAAGGAATGGTGAGACTGGGATAGCCAATATTTTTCTTGCCTTTGTCAAATAAAGTCCAAGGCTGTGTCCAAGTATGGAAACATTAGACAATCAGCTTTGAGTTTCAGTAGCAGCCAAAGGAGACTATAGGATAAACAAGCCTGGTATAGCTCACAAATCAATTATGTTCATAGAACAAATGTTAAGAATTACTTAAGTAAGATTCTGGACTTTCTGCAGTGTATGGACACATAAATGAACCTTGGCAGAGAATATGAAAGAGTAACTAAACCCCAAACACCTAAGAGAGAGTGAATGTGGTAAGTACTATTTACACTTGGATGCTTATACAACATTTATTTTCTGTTGAAATCAGTTTCAGGGATGATTCCTCTACCTCTTCAATTGGTAACTATATTCACTTGGTATACTTTGTTTTTTTTAAGTATTCTCTCATATCTCATGGAAATATTTCTAAAATTCTTCTACCAAGTGCCTTTGGTAGAGAAAAATGAATGCTTAATATAGAGAGGTTAGTCTTAGAAAATATTTTTACTTACCATACACAAAAACAAATAGCAAAAAAAAAATGATTATCTAAAAGAAATAACAAACCTAACTATAAAATATTATTAGAAAACATAGAAGAATATATTATAAACTTAGGTGGGTGAGAACTTCCTAGAAATGATCCAAAATTCAGAAGCATTACAGATGACTACATGGTAATTAGAAACTGTTTAAAGAATTAAAAAGTAACAAAGTAACAAAAAAAAGGAGTGACTTGCAAACATTTACAAAATATTTGACAAAGTATTTTACACAATGTATGGGAAAGTTCTGTACAAAACAATGTGTTAAAAAATCTAATAAGAGAAATACGGGTTACTATCTTCTCTGTGTTGTATGTTTTTCTTTCTTTTCAGTTTTAGGATAAGAAAACAGCCAGTTGGAGCATCCTTATGGCAAGCTCTAATTCCAGTTTTGGGCAGTCTGCTTCATTCTACCTCACTGGTATTCCTGGCTATGAGAACATGCATCACTTTATCTCCATTCCTTTTTGTATCCTCTACCTGGTTGGAATAGTGGGCAACTGCACCATTCTTCACATCATCCACACTGACAAGAGCCTCCATGAGCCTATGTACTACTTCCTGGCCATGCTGTCCCTAACAGACATGGGCATGTCCATCTCCACCCTGCCCACTGTACTGAAGATCTTCTGGTTTGATGCTCGGAAGATTGAGGTCAATGCCTGCATAGCCCAGATGTATTTTATTCATACTTTTTCTCTGATGGAGTCAGCTGTGCTCCTAGCCATGGCCTTTGACAGGTATATTGCTATATGTGATCCTTTGAGGTATTCCAGCAAACTTACCCCACGGCGCATTCTCTATATAGGGGTCTTGATTGTAGCCAGATGCTCTGTTGTCCTTCCTGTCATTCTTACTCGCATTCCCACATTTTCCTTCTGTCACTCCCGCGTTCTCTCCCACTCTTACTGTTTGCATCAAGATGTAATCCGGCTGGCCTGCACTGACATCTCTTTCAATATTGTGTATGGCTTGTTTGTTGTTGCATTTTATTGGGGTATAGATTCTTTGGGAATCCTGTTATCTTATGCTTGCATCCTCCACTCTGTGTTAGGCATTGCATCCCAAAGAGGGAAGTTCAAGGCCCTCAATACGTGTGCCTCCCATATCTGTGCTGTGCTTATTCTGTATGTGCCAATGATAGGCCTTTCCTTAGTTCATCGCTTTGCAAAACACTCCTCCCCCATAATCCATATAACCATGGCCAATATTTACCTTTTAGTTCCACCAGTGCTCAATCCAATTATTTATAGCATAAAGACAAAGCAGATTCGCCAAGGATTCCTAAGGATATTATTACCCAAAAGAGTTGGACTTGTGCAAACTTAGGAGGCAAAATATGTCCCATTATTTCAAACTTTGAATCCCTTTTCTTTTTCATGAAGATCACCACCTTAGAACTTCTTGGACATATTTGGTGCATAATGATTCCATAACACTTCATAAGCTCCATGTGTCCCTTCAAGGAAAGTATTGTAATTTCTTCTGCCATTACCTTATAGCTTTTAAATATTCTAGAGTTCAGGTGTCAAGAGCTATAAGATATAATTTAACTCAAATAATTTATGGAGCTGTTTTTGATTCAGGCTGGAAGAATAGTCCAATTTTGCATGTTAAACTAAGAAAAGTTAACTAACTATTCAAAGTTCACAGACATAAGATAAAGCTGGCATTGGCAACTAGGTAAAAATCCTTTTCATTGAGGCAATATTGGCAAACCATTGTCAGATGTTTGTATGAACTTAGAAATGGAGTGAATGAATATATTGCAAGTTTTTCATTTATACCTATAGGAAGAAATGCTTGAAAAATTTGGGGCAATAAATATAAAGGATTAATTTTCCTAAAGGGGAAAATCCACAAGACCAATAAAAATTTTGTAACAAAATGGCTGTATATTCATCTTTAAGTGAGGTAGCAAAATATATCAAACCTCTTTGGTCAGTATTCTGACCACATGCAGAATTTTAAATAGAAATACAGTAAGAAAGATGCCAATAAAAACCTCATCAATTGCAACTGTCCAAATCTTTTGCTACCTAACTCCATTTTTTAGCAAAACAAAACAAAACAAAACAAGAGGGAGAAAAGGAAACAACAACAACTAATTTTCAGCACTAAGATCTAAAGCTCACATTCTAAGGGAAGGTTAGAAAGAGGGTTGAGGTAACTGGAAAGAGAGTTCAAGGAAAATCCAATCAAATTATTTTTTTACAAATACTATTTTAAACGACCCAAATAACATTTCTTGGTTAAATAAATCAAATTTGAAAGACATAATTAAATAAATTTTTATATGATATTATAGGTAGGATCACCTGAATTGAAAAAACAGCATAGGAAGGAGTAAACAAAAGAGAGAGAGAGAGAATGAAAAAAAAAAAAAAAGTATATGGAGTCACGTTTTTGTTTTTGTTTTGTGATATAACCTACACAGATTCATGATTTTTTAAAAATCAGTCAGAAAGTAAAGTTATTTTAAGAAACAGAAGGAAAAATTTAGACTCCAATTTTGTAGCAGCAAAGTAATTTAAAAGAAGAAAACCTCCTTTAAATAATAGTTCAGGGATAAAATAAGAGGAGAAGGCAGATTTTAGAGTAAAGTGGGCCAGTGAATGCCAGAAAATACCAAAAAGAATAAAGAAATATATTGGAAAAAATTGACATGCTATAATCAATATTTCAAGAAATAAGAGTCAAAAATATAAGAACAAGAAAATGTTGAATATATTAAAATAGGTAATAATGCATATATAAAACAGATCTTGAAAGTTCATGAAATTGATGGTGGGATATCCTTACAGTAGAAAACAGGACAAATTGTGTACAAACCAAAGAAAAAAATTTCCAGTGTGAGAAAAGATTCACATTCTGACATATGCCGGTGAAGTTTTTAAAAATCACTAATAAAGAAATAAAGATATAAATATAAAGGAAAAAATTAAGCCAACTTTATGGGAAAATATTAAATCAGAATGGCCTCAGATTTATTCATAAAAATAAAATAAAATAATTTATGTACAAGTATGACTTAGAGGAAAATATATGACCCAAATATTTTATTTTCAGCATGTTAAATTACATATTAAGTTATGTGAAGAATGAGATTTGTCCCTAAGTAATCAAGAACCATGTAAATGGGTGCAGGTATAAAAATTATAAAAGCTGTGCATCAGTTGATAATTGTTGAACCTGGGTGATGGGTACTTGAAGAGTTATTATAATATTCTCTACTTACATGTGTACTTTTTCCATAATACAAAGTTTAAAAATGAATAGCTAATTAAAAAGGAAAACTTCGCAAACAAAGAGAATTCTGTTGTTTTATTCCCTGGAAAACTACTTGGACTCATTCAGATCCTAAATGATTACCGAAAGATTCTGTGATTTTTTAAAATCCATGCTGTCAGCACCCTTTAAAAGTACTCTTTTGTACTCTTTGTAGTGTCTAAGTTATTATTTCTTGCTTTGCCATCCTGTTCCCTTCTGAGTTTTAAGTGGTCTCATTTCCACTCATGAGCCTGTCTCTCCCTCTCTGACTACAAGACTTCAGGTTTTATCCCAATATAAAAGGGAGCCTCTCTTTTAATGTGCAGAAGAACTGGGATATGGTGGTAAACCAGCCTCTGGCTGATGAAGACTCGTTCTTTTCCCTCATGCATTTAAGACTCATATGTAACAAAGACATTATTTCTTAAATTCCGGTGATGTGGTCTTATTTTTAACAACAGTTGGGCAAGTGCCAGAGAAAAGAATAGCTGATTGACATCTGCTCCAATAACATTGCCACTCAAGAAGCATATTCAGTCTCCTTTATTGAGAGAGGCTTTTTTTCTTCTTCTTTAGGCTATTTTGCTCTGTGTCTTCTTGTCTGTCCACCAGTCTCTTTTTCTACATGTTGTATGAAATGCAATGACACATGTGAAGCTTTTTGTCTCATACTTGGGCAACTGGCTTCTTTGAGGTCCTCATTATCCATTCAGAGAAGAAACAAAGACCATTTTGGTCTGAGGAACCAAAAAAAAAAAAAAATAGACATCAAGCTTGTAAGAAAACAAACAAAAGAAATTCTAAAGATTAAAAATTCAAGGAGGCATAAACTTGTAAATAGTGATGGCAATATCGATAAACAGAAATACATATACAAAAAATAGAAATAAAAATAGAGAGAGATAGAGATGTCCACATTTATTGGACGACGACATTTTCCCTTTGTTTTAGTTAAAGCCTTGTCATTAAATAGATGTCATGTTCAAATGGGCACATGAAGAAGGACAGAAGCCAGAGAGCAAGAGGACTTGTTGCTGCAGGCCATTATGATTAGAACACAGAAAAGGATATATTTGGAAAGTAGACCAAGCACACTTTTCTCTCAGAAACCATCCTGACTTCATAGGTTTATATACTTTTGGGCTTGCTGATCTGGGTAGTTCTCTAACCCTATTTCTAAAGGTGGATATTTGCCCATCACATTCTCTCCATTATTAATGATTGAGGTCATGATTTAACTTATCAAATGATTTTTTGTTCTTCTAGTTATAAATTGTGAGTGGTAGGTATAATTAATCTTTTTATTTTCTTCCATTGTATATCTGAGAAAGGTATAAACCACTTGCTAAGAGCTTACTTGGAGTAAAACACAAAGTCCAATGGTATTCCTCTATGTTTGGGATTTTTGATCATATAACATTTAGATGATGCTAAGTGATTTAATTTATATTAAAATAATTAAAGTATAAGGAGAATTTTGGGAGCATCCAGTTTCCAAGAAAGCAATAAGGAAAATTATTTTTTCTGGTCATTTCAGAAGGAGAAGTGAGAAGATGGAGGTGTGAAGTCTTTTCTAGTGATGAGATATATAAATAATCTCATGTTCTCATAAGACATTGTTGTATGGCAAATTCCTTTAACAATTAACTATTTTTATGAAAGTTATCATTCCATTGACATAATCAATTCCTTAAAAAAGCCATGTCTCAACTGAGTGTATTAAATGTAAAAGTGCCTGAACATTAGTAAGCTACAGCATATATAATAAAGTCTGAATATATGGATAGAGATTTTTAATTAAATATTGAGCATTGCATAGGGCAGCTCTTTCACAGCTCAATTAACCAATAGACATTTAGAGGTTAATGATGATGATAAACATAAGGAGTATTTTTCATTGAGCAAAATCTTCTACTTAGAGTCAGACCATTTTTACATAATTCATGTATTTGTTTCAGCAGAAAGAGTCAGACCATTTTTACATAATTCATGTATTTGTTTCAGCAGAAAGACCTCTAAGAATAAGTGAAATAAATATTGCACCAGAAAATCAGGAAGTATGAATGATAAAATTAGTTTTATTGTTTATTGTATGATTTCAAGGAAGGCATATCACATAACTGAACCTCACTTTAATCCCACATTTAATAATTGATCTGGCACCTGATTCATTTTAGCCCTTAAGTTATAGAATCTGTGCCTATCATAGTTTAAGTCCTCAGTAAGTCTTCATTATCTATGCAATGTGTAATAGTATTTGCTGCCCTATCATATTCTTGCTTCAAACTAGTATCTCATAATATATCATACTATATCGTTTGTCCCAGACATGGAGTGAAGTAAATATTTGGCAATCTCTATAGGATTCTTTTAACTATGCTGCCAAACTGTAGCATCTTGCTGCAAACTGTTAAGTGGTAGAGACAGGAAGATGGAAATGACCATAAACTGAAATTTTGTCACTGACAGGGTTACTATCATCCAGTCTTTATACTGGGACCTTGTATCTCTTAGGACCAGAGGAAGCCTTATTAATTCATCATTCATCCTTTGAAAACTGGGACATTTACTCCAGCAAGAGGAAATATTCCACTAAGCATGTGAGACTTGGGACAAAATAAAAGTGGGAGGGAGTGGGAAAATATAAAGAAGCACCTTGAAAGGTAAAAGCATAGAGTGAGAGAGAAGAGGGCAGACAGATGTTAAGTGCTTGTAGAGGACATAGAGTTTTGTTCCGGAAGGGAGAGATTCTCGATTCAACACAGGGCATAATTCTCACTATAGGTATCTTTATCATTCAGGTCCATGCTAGTAGCCTCTAAGACAGACCCATATAAGGGAGAATTGACAGATAGACAGGACTTATTAAAGATTCCCTGGACTTCCATGGCTGGTGATATCCTCTATGAACATGTTGTTTACACATGTTGGACAACCATTTTCAGGCATAACACAGAGAAATTCTAGAATAAGACTGGCATTGCACCAGATAACTTCCAATCTCAAGTATCCCAAGTGATTTAGTGGAACTTTCTTTGCAGCTCAATGGTATAAATCACACTTTGAAGGTCCTAAGGATTTTCAAATTCACAAACTAGCACCCATGGTTTCCATCTTCTTCCTATGAGGAATGGTGGAAGATGTCACATGGTCATGTAAGTGAATTTCAAATTATATGGTCAGCAGCAATTGAATTAGACTGTCAAAATGAAGTAGTGCTACAAGATAAGGGAATGTGGGATAGTAGGAGGATCGGCTGCTAATACATATATGTGATACCTCTGTGGTAACTTTAGAATACCAAATTATAGCTCCTCAAATTCCATCTGGCTGAGGTTCCAAGAATCGTATTCTTTTTCTTGGTAACACTTCACATTCCACAGTGAATTCTGTTCTTTCCAGTTTGGCAATGAATATATTGAGAAGCACACACATAGGAGAATCACACTTATCACAGGGATTTGGGAGGAGATAAAAGAGTCAAAAAAGTAACCCTTAGCTCTGGCTGCACTGAGTCTTCACTGAATGAAAGAGAGAGAAAACTGATGCAATTAACTTCTTACCCTGCAGCTTATCAAGGTCAATTCTGTGAGGCAACTCTCCCACTTATGCATTTTTCCTCTATGAAAGCGACATGAGGGATGCCTGAATTCTTACCCACTCCCTTAACGTCAAAATTTTTTACTATAGATCTTATTATTATTGTTGTCATTCTTCTCATCACCACCATCATATTATTTTATGGTTAGTGTCTCGATCTCTAATACTAAGTATTTACTAGCAATGTCACATTTAATACTCAAAACAATTCTGCTGAATGGTTATTATCTTCAATTTACAGAGGAGGCAATTTTGATTCAAAGAGAAAAATTTTTTTTTTTTTTAAATTAAGAGCAACTTTGAACTGTGACCAGGGTATAACCTAGGTCTATCTGACTGCAGAGCCGGAGAAATGGAATGCAAGGAAGAGCTGGTAGGGAGCTGTAACTCAAGTCTCAAGAAAGAGCCACCAAGATCAATCACTAAGGGTGTTCCAGACTGTCCTCCAGATCAGAGAGTTTTCAATTAAACTATGTGTTTACTTCTTGGCATTGGAGAAGAGAGGCTATGGGGTCAGAGAAATGGTTTGATCTGGCTAGGTGATACAGTTAAAAGAAAGCAGATTTCCAAAAGTTATAGTGTTTCTGATTCTGGGAGAGAATTTTCAGGGATATAAACAAAAAGAAGAGATAAAATCTGGACATGTTGGAATTGGAGGAGATAGTAAGGACAGATTGCACATCATACACAGAAGCATGCATTAGAAGAAAATGAGAGGACTAGAAAGGACAGGAGAAACACTAAGAGCACTGATAAGTGAAGGACTTTGGAAAAGAGCTCTAAGGGAAAAAGCAGGGAAGGGGCAGAGGTATGAAAGAAGGTCTTTATGAAGTCATGGCTGACTTCGTATAACTATCTGTTATTAACCATATTGGAGTCTCTGACCAAAGGTTCTATCTTGTGCTAGTGTTATCCATCAGAAGAGAAACAAATATGACTTTTCTCCAGGAGATATCACATGAGCCACATGTTCCAGTATCTGCATTTGATCATAAGGAAAGTCAAGTGCATAAAGAAGTATGCGTTGGACAAGCCCAATGATAGATAAGCAGGATTTGGAATGGTGATAAGGCAGACAGAGTGAGCAAAGTATCAGGGTCTTAAATATCAGTTTATACAACATGTAGATAGAATATAATATGAATAACGAGAAAAACTGTTTGTCTCTAGAATTTACGTTGTTGACTCCTTGCTCATGGATCTGTCATTTACTAGACAATTCCTGTTATTAAAAACCCTCAAAAAATGTAAGCTGCATTTAAGATTTATCAATATGGGACTTGAGGACATTGAAGGGGATTTAAGTGTCTCAAAGAACCAAAATATACATAGAAAGAACGACAAGGGCATGACAGTTTGTTAATTTATAATGCATTAAAATTTTTCATTTTCACATTTGTTGAGCACGATTGCTCAGAAAAATAATGGACAAGTAGGACTTTGAGAAGCATCTCATATTTCTTATTTGAAATATGTTTTTCCTAAACTCTGGGAGCTAGTGGGGAAGAAATAGTTTCACATTGGGTCTAAGTCACTTAGTGTCATGAGAATTGAAGTCAACAGGCTTATTCCAACCAATTTGTTTTGCATTTTTTTTGGAGAAAGAACCAGCTTTCAATGACTGATTATTTCTGTAAAGTAACAAGAAGAAAATTTTCAATCATTTAAATCAGACCAAGAGTTAATTGTGCTTATTTCTGTAAAGTAACAAGAAGAAAATTTTGAATCATTTAAATCAGACCAAGAGTTAATTGTGCTTATTTCTGTAAAGTAACAAGAAGAAAATTTTCAGTCATTTAAATCAGACCAAGAGTTAATTGTGCTTATTTCTGTAAAGTAACAAGAAGAAAATTTTCAATCATTTAAATCAGACCAAGAGTTAATTGTGCTTATTTCTGTAAAGTAACAAGAAGAAAATTTTGAATCATTTAAATCAGACCAAGAGTTAATTGTGCTTTCCTTAAATGACGTATTTTACTATCTTAAAAAGATTTTCTTTTAAAAATTCATGTTGATTCTTTCATTCTATTTTAACCTGAATTTAGCTCTTGATTTTTTTTTTTTTTTTTTTTTTTACTCAATACTAAATCTTACTCTAGGAAATGGATTAAAAAACAGTTGATTAAATTTAGGTGACAGACCAAGACTAAATTGATATTAGACTTGACTCTCTGTAGATACCAGGTCTAGGGCACTAATTATATAGATGGGAATAAGTGAATAACAACATTTTGCAGGCCATTATGCAACTGAATTCTGTAAAGGTACCTTACATGGTGATCCAGCATCACAGAAGACACTATCAAGATCAGACTGATAAAGAGATTTCAATTAGGAGCAGTAATTCTGACCAAGAAAGTTCCTAAAGAAGATTATACAATTTAAGACTATAGCCTAGAAGAAGTTGTGAGTTGCACTATCTGGATAGTGTTTTTGGAAGATGACCACATGTTTAGAAAGGATGTTGATGATTCTGCATCTGAGAGGAAGATGAGAAGGTCCATATGAGCATGATGTGGATGCTTTATTGAAATGACAACATCCAGAAGTGAAGTAGAGAGAGATAAAACAAAAATATGGGGATGGGTTTTAGGGTGATTGCAGGTAAGCACTGATTTTTTTTTTCCCATACACAGATCCTGCTCTTAACATTACCCTACCAGGGGAGTGTGATTTTGGAACCATGGATCAACAAGTCAGCCCTATGGCAGTCTCAAATTCCAGCAGTGCTCTTTCCTCCACATTCTACCTAACAGGCATCCCTGGCTATGAGGAATTTCACCACTGGATTTCCATTCCATTTTGTCTTCTCTATGTTGTTGGAATAATGGGCAACTGCACCATCTTATATGTTGTCCAGACAGTCCCCAGGCTTCATGAGTCCACAACCTACTTCCTTGTCATGCTTTCCATCACTGACATGGGTAAGTCCATGTCCACAATGTTATCACTCTGCAGGGTGTTGTGGTCCATTTCCAGAGAGGTCCAATTTAAAATCTACATGGTCGAAATGCTTTTCATTCACACTTTCTCTTTCACCAAATCATTTGTACTCTTGGTCATGGCCCTTGATCGGTATGTGGCCATCTGCCAGCCTCTGTGATATGCTACCATTCTCACCCAAAAATTCATCACCAAGATTGGAATTGCAGCCCTGCTCAGGAGTACCTTTGCCATGATTCCAGTTCTAGCTCAGCTGGCCTTCTTTCCCTTCTGCCATTCCCACATCCTTTCTCATTCTTATTGTCTGCACCAAGATATGATCAACCTTGCCTGTGCTGATACCAAGTTTAATGTTATATATGGGTTGGTCCTGATCACTCTAATGTGGGGCATGGACTTTTTTTAGGTATTTTTATGTCTTATGTTTTCATCCTCCACTCAGTGTTGAGAATTGCAACCCATGGAGGGAGGCTTAAAGCCCTCAATACATGTGCATCACACAGCTGTGCTGTACTAATTCTATATGTGCCCATTATTGGACTGTCTATTGTCCATCATTTTACCAAACACTTATCCCCTCTCATCCACATCTTTATGGCCCATGCCCACTTTTTGATTCCACCTGTGCACAACCCAATCATCTATTGTGTGAAGATCAAGCAGATTCACCAGGGAATCTTCCACGTGCTTCTCTCCACAAACATAACTTCTACTGTGAGATAAGCATGTCCTCAAGACAATGATAGCTTATGTTCCAATAATGTAAACTCAGGGATTTGTCTTCTCTATGTATGTTGGTACCATATGTGCCAACACAAGTCTACTTAAAGAGCAGAAATAAAGTCATCAAAAGCAGCATGAAGGAGCCCTAAACAAGAGCACTATAGTTCACTGGGACTACACAGACTGAGTTCACACAGTGCTTCAAAAATCCTCATTAACATGAATATTTTGGAATGTGACAGAAATAATTTCTTGCTATTCTCTTCCATTTTTAATTCTCACCCTTATTCAAAATTTCACCCATAAAGTTTTTCTTGAATATTCCACACTCATATTTCCTTACTTCCCGATAGTCTATATTATTTGTCATAGAATCTTATACTATATGTCTTGTTATATAAATTCTCTGTTATTTCTATGTTTCCTAAATTTAAAAAAGTCTCATCTTGAATATAAAAGCATGTTAGAGCACAAGCAGAGGTTCTCAAACCTCTGAGGAGGTTTAGTTTCCTCAGGGGTAGGAAAAAATACCCATCAGCTTAGCTTTTTATTCCCCTTAACTTAATATATATATATATATTAATCTTACAGACAATTGAGACTCAATGGTTTTGTAAACCTGTCAGATATATTCTTATATGCAAGCAAGGATTACAAACCACTGGTTTAAATGTACCTTAATAATAAGTATACACTCTTCTTTTAAACACTATATGAGCAAAATATAGCTCCCTTAGTTTTAGCTATTTAGAAGTTGGTAGCAGTAGTTTATAGACCATCTAACAAAGTGCTTTCATTCTTATCCAGAACTCTTTTTCATGTAGGAAACTATCTCTTCTTGTATCTCTGAAATTACCTAGCACATAACTTTGCATAAAGTTGTTAAAAATATAGTTGAAAATTTAATTGAAATTTTTAGGTTACATACCTACATATCCTCAAAGGAAAAATAAAACAGAGAATAAAATATTTCCAAAATCTCCGTGGCCCTCAATACTTAGATATATCTTCATACTAGGAAGTGTGTTTTTACATGTATTAATGTAATTACTCTTAAGATTAATGTAGCTCAAATGGTTTGCTACCTGCAGGAACTAGTGCTAGGCTTGTTTTACACACATTTATAAAGAGAATTTTAGCAGTATAAATTGTTTAAGGCATTGAATCACTAGACCCTATAGGTATTGATACTTATATAGGAGGCGGGGTAAGATGGCGTCTGAGTAAGTACACCATCGTCATCTCCCTTACAAAACACTGCCTGTGTGGTGATGGAGTCCTAACCAAGCAGGCTGTTTCGGGAACCTGCAGCGTGGGAGGTGTCTGGACATCAATCTGGCAAGACTGAAGCAGAAGCGGTGTTTGCTCAAGATAGAACTGCAGGTTTCTAACACTGGACTCAGAAGCCAGGGGAAGGTACATCCCTTCCCCCTAGGGCTAAGAGCCACAGTCTTCACTGAAAACTCTGGTCATGGGGTGGAGTTTCCAAGCCCATGTTTCCCAAATGGGTGAACCCCAAGCCTGTGTCCCCTGAACTCCCATGTTTCACAGACCTACATACCCCTAGTTCACATTCCCCTGGGCCTCTCTTTCCCAAGCCCAACACTCCCGGAAATCCAGCATTGCCCTACCACTCTGGAAGTGGGAGGGTTTAGGTGGGAGGTACAGAGGGACCAAGGAGCACAGGTTCAATTTTTTGGTTCCCCCCTTTTATTAAGTTTGGAGGAGCATATCAGCTGACTTGGGGAATCTAGTAGAGGAAAGGTGAATCTGGTGAGAGAGCCCAATTTACCTAAATATCCTGGGATAGGAAACTTGGTCTGGGAAAAAGTGGAGTCAGAAAAATAACTAGCATCCTTGTAGCACACATAAGGGAGAGGAAGAGTAGGATGGGCTTCATAGGGTTTCAATAGCATATGTAGGGCTCCTGGCAAGGAGTGGGTGCTCTCTCAAGAAATTAAGACTCATTATTTTCTCAGGCGAGATGGTTCGCTAGGGACCCATTTGAATTACCTACAGGAGCCCTGGGGCAACCTTCCTGCTGCCTGGGGAAAGAGGGAAGTGAAGAGAAAGGGGGGAAGGTCAGACTCCTAAGCAGTTTATTCAATTGCAAAGAGGATTCTTTGCCTGAGGCCTTGTCTAGTCTTTTTGTTGGTTTCTTTTCTTATTTTTTCTTCCTCTTTATCCCTGCCTTGCCACTACCTTTTTTTTTTCTTTTTTCACCTTTCTCTTTTTCTTCCTCTGCTTTTTTTTTTTCCCTTTTTTCTTTTTTATATTAGTATTGCAGGCAAGATTTCTTATTTGCTGTGCTTCTTCATTCTCAATTTTCTAGAAAATAACCAGCAGGGACTTAGGGACCTGTATGACAACAAAAATGCACACACATACACATTATGGGCATCCCAGAAGGGAAAGAAAAGTGAAAGGGGACAGAAGTTGTGTTGAAGGAAATAATGGCTGAAAACTTCCCAAACCTATTGAGGGAGATGCATGTACATGTGTAGGAAGCACAACACACCCCAAACAAATAAATCCCAACAGGCCAACCCCAAGACATATACTTGTCAAATTATCCAATGCACAAGACAAAGAGAAAATACTAAAAGTAGCAAGAGAAGAGAGAATCATCACATACAAGGGAGGCTCCATTATATTAAGTACTGGTCTTTCATCTGAAACCATGGAGTCAAGAAGGCAGTGGTATGACATAGTGAAGGTGCTAAAAGAAAAAAAAATTCCAGCCAAGAATACTCTATCCAGCAAAACTAGCATTAAAAAATGATGGTGAGTTCAAAATATTCACAGATAAACAGAAACTAAGAGAGTATGCCAACAAGAAATGTGGCCTTCAAGAAATACAAAAGGGAGTTCTGCAGGAGGAAAGAAATAAACAGGAGAGACAGAGTTGGAGGAGAGTGTAAGAACAACTAAACTACAAAAAGAGAAAAGAAAATCAAACAACATAAGATTAACACAAATCAAAAGAAAATATGGCTAATATAAGTAATTCCTTGAAAGTAATAACACTAAAAGTCAGTGGATTAAACTCACCTGTTAAGAGACACAGATTGGAAGACTGGATAAGGAAATATGACCCATCTGTATGCTGCTTACAACTAACTCATCTTAGACCCAGGGATTCAAGGAGATAGAAAGTGAATGGCTGGAAAACCATCTTACAGGCAAACAATAACCAAAAAAGGGCAGGTTGTAGCTATATCAATATCAGACAAAATAGACTTTAAATGCAAAACAATTGTGAGAGATAAAGATGGACACTACACATTAGTGAAAGGGATAATCTTTCAAGAAGAAAGAGCAATCATAAATATTTATGCCCCTAACAAGGGTTCCTCCAAATACATGAGGCCAACACTGAAGAAACTATGTGAAAGAATAGATATCTCTACAATTATAGTGGGGGACTTTAACACAACACTATCACCACTGGACAGAACATCTCAAAAGAGAATCAATAAAGAAACAAAGACTTTGAACAATATATTAGAGGATCTGGACCTAATAGACATATATAGAATATTATATCCAAATACAGCAAGATATACATTTTTCTCAAGTGCACAAGGATCATTCTCCAAGACAGACCAAATGCTAGGCTACAAACAAAGCCTCAATGAATTCAGAAAGATTGAAATCATGCAAAATAATTTCTTTGACCACAATGGAGTGAAGCTGGAAATCTGCAAATGCTAGAGACCTAGCTTTGGCACCAAGATATGAAAGTTAAATGGCATACTCTTAGAAAAACAGTGGGTCAAGGAGGAAATCTCAAAAGAAATCAATAAGCTACCTTGAAACTAATGAAAATGATAACACAACATAGCAAAACTTATGGGGTGCAGCAAAAGCTGTACTGACAGGGAAATTCATAGCCATAAATTCATACATCAAAAAAGAAGAAAGAGCTAAAATTGAAGAACTAACTGAACAACTGGAGGAATTAATAAAAAAACAACAACAACAAACTAACCCCAAAGAAAGAAGAAAGAAAGAAATAACAAAGATCAGAGCAGAATTAAGAACTTGAAAAAATAAACAAAACAAAGAGCTGGTTCTTTGAGAAGATCAATAAAATTGACAAACCCTTAGCTAGACAAAAAAGAAAAATAGAGAGAAGATGCAAATACACAATATGAGAAATGAGAAAGGAGATATCACCACTGACACCACTAAAATAAAGTCTATCATAAGAGGATACTTTGAAAAACTGTATTCCAAGAAGAAAGACAACTTAGAAGAAATGGTCAAATTCCTATAAGCAACCAACATTGACAAAAGAAGAAATTGATGATCTCAACAAACCAATCATAAGTAAAGAGATAGAGCCAGTCATTAAAAACCTCCCACTAAGAAGCGCTCTGGGCCAGATTGCTTCAGAGGTGAATTCTACCAAACATTCCAGGAAGAAAGAAAACCACTTTTGCTTAAACTCTTCCAAAAAATTTGAAACAGAAGGAACATTGCCTAATTCATTTTATGATGCCAGCATTATCCCAATACCAAAACCAAACAAAGACACTACAAGAAAGGCAAATTACAGATTCATCTCTCTAATGAACATAGATGCGAAAATTCTCAACAAAGTACTTGCTAACCGTATTCAACAACACATTAAACAAATTATACACCATGACCAAGTGGGCTTCATTCCTATATGCAAGGATAGTTCAACATAAGAAAATCAATTAACGTAATACACCACATAAACAGACTGAAGTTAAAAAAAAATCACATGATCATATCTATAGATGCAGAAAAAGCATTTGACAAAATACAGCACCCTTTTTTTGACAAAAACACTGAAAAAGATAGGAATAGAAGGAAACTTCTATTATATGAAAAACCCACAGCTAACATCATTTACAATGGTGAAATCCTAAAATTTTTCCCTCTAAGATCAGGAACAAGACAAGAATGCCCACTATCACCCTTTCTATTTAACATTGTGTTAGAAGTACTTGCTCGAGCACTGAGGCAAGACCCAGATATAAAAGGAATCCATATAGGAAAGGAAGAAGTCAAAATTTCACTATTTGCAAATGACATGACCCTATACATAGAAAGCCCTGAGAAGTTTACAACAAAGTTTCTAGAACTAATAAATGAGTTCTGTAAAGTCACAGGGTCAATGCACAAAAATCAGTAGCATTTCTGTACACCAGTGATGAACAATCTGAGGGGGAAATCAAGAAACAAATACATTTACAATAGTAAATTTTAAAAAAATCAAATACCTAGGAATAACTTTAATCAAAGATGTAAAAGACTTATACACAGGAAACTACACAAAACTGTTCAAGAAAATCAAAGAAGACCTAAGGAATGGAAGAATATTCCCTGTTCATGGATAGGAAAACTAAATATTATTATGATGTCTATCCCACCAAACTGATCTACAGATTCAATGCAATCCCAATAAAAATCAATACAGCATTTTTTAATGAACTAGAAAATCTAACTCTGAAATTTATTTGGAAAGGAAAGAAGCCCTGAATAGCCAAAGACATATTGCAAAAGATAAATGAAACTGAAGGAATCATACTACCAGACTTCAGAACTACAGTAGTGAAAACAGCATGGTATTGGCATAAGGATAGACACACTGACCAATGGAACCAAACTGAGAGTTCTGATATAGATACTCATTTATACAGTCATCTGATATTCAACAAGGCCACCAAGCCCACTCAACTGGGAGAGAATGTACTCTTCAACAAATGGTGTCTAGAGAATTGGATATCAATATGCAAAAGAAGGGAAGAGGATTACCATCTCACACCTTACACAAAAATCAACTTAAGACAGATCAAAGACCTAAGTGTAAGAGCCAAGACCATAAAGACCTTGGAAAACAATGTAGGAAAGCATCTACAGGAACTTGTAATAGGAAATGGCTTCATGAATTTCACAACAAAAGCATGAGTAGCAAAAGAACAAGTAGATAAATGGGACTTTCCCAAAATTAAAGCTTTTTGCTTCTCAAAGGAGTTTGTCATTAAAGTGAAAAGAGAGCCTAAACAATGGGAGAAAATATTTGGTAAACATATATGATAGGAGACTTATGCCCTATATATATAAAGAACTCCTATATCTTGAAAATAAAAAGACAAAAAACCCATTTGAAAAATGGGAAAAAGATTTGAACAGAGATCCCCAGATCTGTGCCATGTCAGAGGGCCCTATTTTGGAATTTGCCCTCCTGAGTGTGATGGAGCTGGACTCAGATGTGACTTTTCTACACATGCCTCTTCTGTCACTTTTACTGAAACTGTGGTCAGCAGTAGGGATGGTCCATACACTGGAGTCTTGAATCTCTGGACTGTCTGTGTGCCACTTGGGCCCTGAGCCTCAGCAGAGTAGCGGCTCCTACTCTCTGGTTCGTTGGTCTTACCCAGGTCAGCTAACAGGGAGGTGAAGATGGTCAACCACCACACCAGGGAATCAATAGTGCTTACAAATGAAGCAGAGGAATTGCGTCCATCATCTATGTGGAATCTAAGCCCTCTCTTGATCTAGAGGTGAAAGAGGACATCACCACCCCAGGGTCCACAGAATGGAGGAAAAAAATATGGACTAGAGTGGACTTACTGATATTTTACTATAAAACTATTTTGACGAATATTAGAAGAAATTTTAACATTGAGGTGGAGAAAGTGGCCACAGTGGTTTCTGAGGGCAGGGAGAGGGTAGAAAAGATGAGATGTGGGGGCATTTTTGGGATTTTGAGTTGCCTAAATGATACTGCAGAGTCATATGCTGAACTTTATATATCCTGCCATAGCCCACTGAAGGTACTGGGGGAGAGTGCAAACTACAGGTTAAACTACTATCTATGTAGTGCAGCAGTGCCCCAAAATGTGTTCACTGAGTGTGATGAGGGTGCCACAATGATGAAGGAGGTTGTTGGTGCGGGAGGAATGGGGTGGGAGGTGGGGGGTATACAGGAACTTCTTATATTTTTTAGTGTTACTATTTTTTGTGATGTATATATCTTCAAAACGATATAATTTACAAAAATGATGTTTTGGGGAGTGGAGAGTGGGTTATATGGGAACCTCATGTTTTTTTATTTTTAATGTAACATTCCTTGTGATCTATTAATTAAAAAATTAAAAAAATAAAAATAAAGTGTGAGACTAAATATGAGAAAAAATACTTATATAATTTTCACTAGTAATTGGTTGGCTGACAGGGAAATATTTTAGCTCTATGATAAATCAAGAGGCAATTTTTTTTCTAGTGGAGAAAAGAGTTTATGCATTGTGGGGATTATGACAGATAGGTTTTAGGTGTGGCAGTGTGACCTAGGTACTGTAGAGTGCAATTAGGAAAAGGGTTTGGTGTGAAAAGGGCTAAACTACAAAAAATTCCTATGCTAATTAAAAAAAAAGCCAATGAACCCATTTTTTATAATCCTGACCAATTATTGTGATTTGTTTTTGCCAAGAACTGTCCTGAAACATTTTTATCTTTATTAAATCAGAATACTAAGAGATACTACTCTCCAAATAAAACAGATTGATCCATGTTTGGCAAGCTGACCCAGTCCAGCACAATTATACTTATTGTCCTGGAGTCATTACAGCTGAGACATGCCATCAATTCTAGAAGAGAAGTTCAGGCTCTCCTGTTGTTGACCTATTATAGCAGCCAGCAGTTTGGATATACAGTTCATCCTTGTACATCATGATATAACTCAGGAATGTTTTCACACATTAAAATATCTTGCTTTTTTGTTTATTTAACTAAAGTCAATTTATATTGTATAATTAAAGGAACCAGAGAAATCTTTGTTAAACTAAGTCGTTAAAAAAGATAATAAATAGATATTTTCTGGAAACTAAGGGAAAGGTTTTTGAGAGGAAAGTGAAACAAATATTGTACCAACAGGTCCTATATAATACAAAGGGGACTTTGTTATATAAGAACAACAGCCTTATTTATTTAATTAATTAATTATGTAATATATGTATCCAATAATTATTTAACAAATTAGTTGTATATCTAGGTCCCATGGATAAAATGGCGAGACAGGATTTAGAAATAATCGAGGACCTTTTTGACCTGTTCATGGCAAATTGACGAAGAGGCATTGTGTGTTACAAAAAGTATACTTAATCCTTTAAATCCTCCACTCTGTTACTGTGGAATTCTGTTGATTACTACTTCTAAATCCTCCACTCTGCTTTCCAGGGATCCCAATTACTAGATTGTGACTCTCCTCAATGGTACCTGAACAGCTCCCAGTTAGCTTTCTGTTTCCCCCATGTTAGGGATTCTGGATATTTAAATTCTATTCAGATATTAGGTTTTCTGGGGACAGATCTGCACAGATTGATTCAGACATAACATTCAAGGCTGTTGATTTATCTTAGGATTCCCTATTTCTTGCTGCTTCATAATCTTTGGGTCATTTTGATTTTGTTTTTGTTTTTTTTCCCTTGTTTTCATCTAAAGAGCCTTAGTACTCTCATTCTTATCTCTTTGGTGTTTACACCATAAGCAATGGGGTTCATGGTAGGTGGTACCAGTAAGTAGAGGTTTGCCAGGAAGATAAGGGTATGCCTAGTGATGTTGTACCAAAGCAATGTGTAAAGAAGTAGAAGAAGGCAAAAATATAGAATAGCAACATAACACAAATATGAGCTCCACAGTTCCAAAAGGCCTTTGTCTGGGCCTCCGTTGAAGGTAGTCGGAATACAGTCTGCAGGATTACTCGGTAGGAGAGAGAGATGAGGATAAAGTCCAACCCTGTGGTGAGGAGAGCAGCAGTGAGCCCATAAATGCTGTTAAGAGTGATGCTATTGCAGGTCAACTTGGCAATGCCCATATTCTCACAGTAGGTGTGATGGATGATGTTGGTATGGCAAAAATGCAGCCGGAGAATGAGGAGGACACCAGGAGTGACTACAGGCACACTCTGGGCCACCAGAGCCAATCCCACCTTGCCAATGAGAGAGCCTATAAGTAGGGTTGTACAGAGAAGTGGTGCACAGGTGGCTACACAGTGATCAAAAGCCATGGCCAGAAGAACTGCAGATTCAGATTGAAACAGAGCATGAACAAAAAACATCTGTGTGAGGCAGGCGGGAAATGTCGATGGAGAAGCATCCTGCCAGAAGATGAGAAGCATTTTGGACACTGTGACCATACAGGTAGAACATCATTGAATGCCAGCAAGATGAGAAAGAGAAACATGGGCTCATGCAGTTTCCTGTCCCAGGCCACCACTGCCATAATCAAGCCATTGCCTAACACAGCCAGAAGCTACATGAAGCTGAAAGGAATGGCGATCCAGACGTGGAAGTCTTCTAATCCTGGGATACCCATCAGCAGAAAGACAATGAGTTGAGTGGATGGACAGTTGGATGTTGTTACAGAGAAGTGACCAAAGTCTGTTACATGAAAAACAGGAAAAAGAGCTAGAGCGAGCAATAGCAAAAAAAGGATTTTTCTTCCCAGTCAAATCATAATCATTCTTTTTGACATGACCTGGAAGGAATAAGGACAGAGAATAAAATGATCTGAGATGAATTATTAGATAACTGATTATTTGCAAATTGTTTCCCTTCTCTTGGATATATTGTTCTCTCTTTAAAAAAAGTGTGAATCAGAAAAATCAAGAGCTGAATGCTTTTTTTGGAAATGTCAATGCTTCTAACCACTTAATTTATGTGTATTTTATTAGAACTTTTAACTGTTTCGTGTACATAATTTCTACTTTCACATCTTGATAATCAATCCTTAAATAGTGATTTCTCTATTTCTTTTCTCTCTGTAACACTGAACAAAAGGAGGGAAGAAATAATTCTCCATTTTTCTGAGTCCAAATTGAATGGCAGAAGAAGGGTCAGATGGTAGACTGCTGAAGAACTGAAAACAACATGAAGTTTCCAATTCTTGCTTCTCATCCAGTGTTAAATATGTTAATGTTTCTACAACAAAGAAAGTAGTTCTATTTGTTTACTTCTCATAGAGACCTTTAAAGATAATGGCTGAAAAAACACTGAAATTTAAAGTGTTGTGTATAAGCTGTAATATTCTTTATATAGTAATAAACATTGACACGCAGGGATCATGAAATTGAGCCAAAGAAGGCAAGGTAAATTTCAGTGGGCAGAATGTTCTCATTCACAACAAGAAAATCAAATAATTATTCAACACCTGTCACTGAAAAAGCCTTACACATAGCAGAGTGACTGCCATTTTCATGACTACTACCAAGAAAACAAAATCAAATTTTAGAGATTTTATAACAGGGGTATTTTAACATACCAAATAGCATTCTAAAATAAACTTTACTTTTCTCTAAAAAGTGCTTTAAATACAGAATTATACAGTTTAGGGGCTTGTAAACAACTTCAATTTAATTGTCCATGTTCGCTATCAAAAGCTGTAGTTTTGGCATCCCAGCCGCTCAGGTGGCGGGAGGAGTGGCAGCCGTCTGTCAGCAGCCAGGCTTGGTGCAGGCTCTAGGCACGCCAGGGACCTCAGCCTCCCCTTGGCTGCCACCATGCCTGGGGGGTCCGCCCACTCTGCTACCAAGGTGTCCTAGAGGCTGGTCAGATCAGAGAAAGGGGAGGGGAAGGAGGAGTTCAAGGCGAAGCTAAACCTGTTCCTGAGGAAGGAAGCCAAAAATGGCAGCGGGAAAGGATAAATCTTCAAACAAAAAACAAACAAATAAAGCAAACTAAACAGACAAAAAACGCAACCAAAAATGAAAAGGGAAGTAAAGGGAAAACAATCAGAAGGGGCTAACCAAAAAACTAAAGATTTGCCTACAGAAGAACATGGAGAAACTAAAAATGAGGAGAGTCCAGTCTCTGATGAAACAGTTGAGAAAGAAGCAACTCTGATTAATATCATCTATCATGTCTCATCAGTGGTCTCAGTTTCTCCCTTCTTGTGTACCCAGGGGAATATTTTTATCAACTTTTTTTTTTTTTTGTAAATGAAATGTTTCAATAGCTCTAGAAGAAATATTTTTAAGAAAGAAATTGAAATTCCATCCCACTTTTTAAGTGTAAATGTTTCTTTTTTTTTTTTTTTTAAGAGGTGAAATCATTGACTGCTTGTTGATTTTTTGGTACAACCAGTAAAACTAAGGTTATTGAATTAAAGGAGGCTTGACTGTCTTGGATGACAACTAAAGAGTCTGGGGTGGGGGGTGGCAGGCAGTTTTTATGCCCTACACTAAATGTTGATTAGAGTTACAGTCATGCACTTAATATGTGTTGAATATTTTGAATTACTTCTATTCCCATGCTTTTAGTAGTGCAACTTTCCATTTCTGTGCATACATTAGCATAATTTACCATCTATTATTTCAATTTATAGGTCTAAAATTACCCCTAAATTAATAGGACTCAAAAGAAATCATGAGCAATACCAATCTCACAATATACTTGTAGACCAAAATGTCAATTTATTTTATGTAATATGAAATCTTACTTTATTAGCAAAATAAATACCTTTGATATTCAGAAATAAAGAATTTCCCTGAAATTGTTGTCTAGAAAATTTAATTAATAATCTTTTTTTTTAAAGATTTATTTATTTAATTCCCCCTCCTCCCCCGGTTGTCTGTTCTCTGCGTCTATTTGCTGTGTCTTGTTTCTTTGTCCGCTTCTGTTGTCATCAGCAGCACAGCACGGGAAGTGTGGGTGGTGCCATTCCTGGGCAGGCTGCACTTTCTTTCGCGCTGGGTGGCTCTCCTTATAGGGCGCACTCCTTGCGTGTGGGGCTCCCCTACATGGAGGACACCCCTGTGTGTCACGGCACTCCTTGCGCGCATCAGCACTGCGCATGGGTCAGCTCCATATGGGTCAAGGAGGCCCGGGGTTTGAACCGCGGACCTCCCATGTGGTAGACGGACACCCTAACCACTGGGCCAAGTCCGTTTCCCTAATTAATAATCTTGATGCTCCTTATTCATCATGGAATCACAACTAAAGAGGATGGTGATAATTGTGGCATTGATGGTGGCAATTACCACCTTCAGGAATGCAATTTAGATCATTAAGCCTTCAACACAAGATCAATTTTCCAGGCCAAAAAGAGTCTATTTTCAGGGGAATGCGATTTTTTTGAGCTTGTCTATAATTTTTTTATGATTTCCCCAATTGATATCTCCTCCTTGAGAATATAAAAGGAATTCAGCTTTAAACTAGAAATGCACTGTGTTTACTGCAATACAAATGAGAACTTAGAACCATAACGAGAGAAATGGTTCCAACAAGGGGGTAAGGGAGACATGGAAGAATTTACAAAGATGAAATACACACAGTTGTGGCATGAGGTAATGTAACCTGTGATCTGGATCATTAAAATTGTGGCGGTGGTCTCCAAAGAAAGTAGTTCTAGTTAAGATCTGATGGGGAAAAAAAAAACCAAAAAACCTGACCTAATAATGACACAGTGCACTTGCACGTTAGAGTTCAGAAACCATTTTAGAGGGTGGTTGTAAAGTCAGAAAATATAAATGATAATGATGATGCTGATTTACAGAATGTATCCCCTCTTTCTTCTTCTGGCGTATGTTAATGATTGAAGTTTATTAAGTAAAATTTCAGAGACCTAGATTATCTGAGGAAATGTATTTCACAGAAACAAAGGAAATGCATTAATCCACTTAGCTCATCAACATTTTGCAAAGTACCTTGATATTGAGGGGTAATACTTTAATCATATCTTGTAATATTATATATTAGACAGAAATATCATTAATTCATTTATATTCCTTGATTTTTCCAGATTTTTATGATTGAGTTATATTTCCCAAGAAATATACCTTGTATAAAATATTCATACAATTAAGAAAATGTGGCAAGTTATAAATCCTATCATCTGCTACTGAATGGGCATAGGAATATACATGGAAGAGGCCTGAGTCTGGGCTTGAGTCCTAACCAATGATGGACATTGATCTCAAAATACATAGTTAAAAAAAATATTTTGTCAGTGTTTTTGATAATTTGTTTTTATATGAAGCTGAATATATTTATAGGTAATATAAAGAGCATGGGCTTTTAAGCATTTGCTATTTTCCATCAAATTAATGTCCAGAAAGTTGGTATGAATCTATATACCAAAACTGATCTCTAAGTGAGTGAATATCACCATACTTTCACTATCATTAAGGTTTATTCTTTTAAAAGTTTTTCCAATTTGACAGTCAAATTTTATAACTCATTAAACTTTCAGTTGGCATTTCTAAAATGAAAAAATGAATATTTTAATATTATATCAGTGACATATCTTGGCTGTTTTTGATATTTTCAACATCATATTTCCCTATTTATCTTCTGAATTGAAATATTATTTTTATCAATTTCAACATATTGTTTAAATTTTAAAACTAAGGGAAGCAGATGTGGCTCAAGCAGTTGAGTGCCTGCCTACCACGTGGGAGGTCCCAAGTTTGATTATGGGGGCCTTCTAAAGAAGATGAGCAAGACAACAAACTGATGCAATGGAGTGGTGCAACAAGATGATGCAGTGAGGAGACACAATGAGGAAACACAATGAGAGACACAACAAGCAGGGAACTGATGTGGCTCTCTCTCCCACAAGCTAAGCATTGCGTTTGGTTCCCAGTGCCTCCTAAAAAGAAGATGAGCAGACACAGAGAACAAACAATGAACAGACAGAAAGAACAGGCATTGAGGGCAAACAATGAGGGGGAGGACAAATAAATATATAAAAAAAAAATCTTAAAAAAAATGTATTATACCACTTCCTAAAATTACTGTGGCAAATATTTTCCCAACATTTATATTAATGTTGTTAGAAAATATTAGCCATCTATAATTTCTTGAATTTTTAAAATTATTTTATGTAAATTCTATAGCTAATGATTGTTTCAGCTATAACTAATGATTGTTTCAGCTATCACAAAAGGAAAATGAATTATCTTCAACAATCAGGAAATTCCATTAATGAACATAATAGAAATATAGAAGTAGGCAATTTTAGATTTGTTGACTCATTTTTCTAACCACTTAATTCATTACCTTCTGTTATTCCTACCTCAATTTGCTCACTATGAGCTTCTTCTCTGGTTTATTTGATGTGGGCTATGGGTGGGAGACTCTTTGTCTCTTTATAGATAACCTAAACTATCTGTGACTTGTGGGTGTGGGATGATAAAAGGCTGCAGTCCTGCCCTTAGTGAGCAGGAAACAGTTTAACAATGCAAGGTTTAAAAACTTTAAGTATTAAAGGGAAATGCAAACCAAATATGCTAAAGCTTATCGAATGTCTGAGGTCCATGCTAAAAACTTACCTAAGATGTGGAAGATATATATGCTAATTCAAGCCTATTGAGAACTGAAAAAGGACCATTTGACCTTTCCTATCTGTATAAAAGGCACTAAAAAATCTTGTTTGGGGCTCGGGATTGAAACAGAAAGTTCCCAAGTCTGGCCAGCCGTCAATAAACCATTTTTCCTTCTCAAAATCATTCCTGAGTCCTGGCCTCTCTATACGCAAATTATTGAACCTCTCTCAAATTCTACAATATTTTTTGGCAACCATGAAAGGATAACAAACGAAGGCCAGAGATGGTAGCATTTTGCTGCCTCTTCCAAATCCCTGAGGAAGCCAGGAGGACTCGGGTGAACCCCAAATATGGGTGCCCCTGGATTAAATTTAATCCAGAAAAGATGTGGGCTCCACCAGAATCTTCCCGACAAAAATTGAGGGCAAGGGAAGGTCTGAAGAGAAAGATTCTGGGAACAAAAAAGAACTCTGAACATGGAAGAAGGTAAGACTCCCCGGGTGAGCACAGTCTGGAAGGCCCTAGCTTTAATTGCTAGGAAGGGGAGGCTGATCACCTCCTGAGAGAACCCTAGTAGCCCCAGAAAGTTGGGGGGAAGCTGTTCTCTCTAGGCTTGGGAAAAGGAGAAAAACCGGGAAAAAGCCCTGGTGTTTTGCATTTGTCTAACTGCATGTTAGAATCTGGTACTGGTCTTATATCCAATAAAGGAGTGGAGTCTTGATTTTAATAGGAAGGGCTATTTATAGGTTCGAGTCCTAATGTCCTGGAGAAAAACCGGGAAAAAGCCCTGGTGTTTTGGGTTTGTCAAACTGCATGTTAGAATCTGGTACTAGTCTTATATCCACTAAAGGAGTGGAGGCTTGATTTTAATAAAAAGGGGTGTTTATAGGTTCAAGTCCTAACGTCCTGGAAATTGTCTAGAAACAAAACAAAACAAAAGAAAACTTAGTTACAGGAAAATGAATCAGCTTTTCTGGTGGAGCTTGGTCTGGGCGTAAAGTTTAAACAGTGGAAAAAGTCTAGCTGAAATCTTTTGTTATGGTGCTAAATTGTGAATAAATTTGCTTTATACCAAATGTTAAGTATTCTGAGGTTTGTGATGGCTGTGGGGAGAGCCATAGTGAAAATATATATATAAATTTGTGGGTCAGATTAGTAACCTTTGTGCTTCTGTCTGTGTCAGCTCAATGCTAGTATTGGAGTTGTGTCCTTATGTGAAGTGGAATTACAGCTGAGCTGGAGCCCTCCCTTGCCATTGGCAAGGGGGTAAAATGATTATGGGACAAAACTGAGGAGTCTGGATGTTTGCGGAGTCTAGATGTTTGTGCATGCTCTGCTGTCTTGTTTCTGGTCTGGCCCTTTGCCGGGGCTTAGAGGCCATCTGTGTCTGCGCCACGCACCCAAGTTTGTTGGTGATGTCCTAGTCAGGGTGGCTGGGTCCCTGGGAGAGTTGCCAAATTTGAGTAGGTTCTGTCTGGCCATTTTGGCTGAAAGATGGAAAGGGGGGAGCGTCTTGCCCCTTTCCAGTGAGTCCACACCTTCTATTCATAAGCCACATTCCTGTTTGTTGTGCACCCGACTGCCTGGAGGGGGGGGGGGGAGTGAAGGGTGTGAAAAGCAGAATCAGAATAAATGCAGTAAAGTTCCCTCCATAGGGTGTCAAAGCCAAAATATGTTTGCATTCTGCCCAGGTTCTTAGAAGATATTGTAGTAACTTTAAGTAAGAGAATGTGTTCTGTGAAGGTAAAATTTGTCTTAAAGGTATAAATAATTATAAAAGTTTTACAAAGCATTGTTTAAATTAAAGTATTTAAATGGCTAATTGCAGAAAGTCATTATTTAAAAAAACTGAATTGATAATAATAATAAAAAGTAATTTTATAACAAATTTATTTGGCAGCCAGCCTCCCCTGCCAACTTGCTTCCAAAAAACTGTTTCTGGTATTACATGCTACTAAGTATTTAAAGTGAAGAAAAGTTCATTATTTTAACAAACTTGTTTAGTATTAATGGCAATTATATGTTGTAAGAAGTTTGCCTGGTAACTTAGTATGTGGGATATATGGAATGTGTTTTTATTGTTAAGGAAATAGAAGATGATTTTGTCCTAAAATAAAATAATTGATTATTAGAAAGAGTAGAGTGTGGGACAAAACCTGAATGAATACTGAAAGTGTAGAAGGTTTGTGGAAGGAAAATTTTATGATTAAAATTGAGTAACATAAGTATACAAAGAAAATCTGTTTTATCAAAATAGCTTCTTCTGCTTTAACCTCATCATTTCCTCAGTGTTTGAAAAAGAAAGGGGTCTTCTCTTTTAAAGAACATTATATTGTAGAAATCAAATCCTGAAAAGTAGCTTTTTATTTCAAACTAACTGCAAGATATTTATTCTTTCACCTTAAAAGAAAAACTAAAGTAATAGTTAAGTTCATTTAATATGTTATAAGTCGAATAAAAGGTGTTTAAAGGTGTTACAAAATGAACAGTTTTTTTTAAAATTAATAAAAACTGTAACTAAGTTAAAATCATTTATAAATGCATTTATATTATAAAACAGTGGAAAGATAATAACTGAAATTATAGCTGGGTGAATTTAGCCTGAAATTATTATTTAAGTGTAAACTCTAAACTTAACCTTTCCTTAGTTTGTGGTTACTTCAAGCCTAACCTCGCCCCTAGCCTTTGCCTCTGGTTATTTCATAATAGCTTCTGCCCCTACAGGCCAGAGAAGAGCTGGGACATCACTGTCTCCTGTTCTGGTATTAGTAACCCTTTCTCTCATGAATTCAAGTGTAAACTAAATAAATTGCTGCCTGATGGAATAAGGTTAAATGACCACTGGAGTTTTATTATCTCCAAAATCAAAAGGGGGGTAGAGGGGGAGAAGTCTCCTGCCTTGACGGTCAGTGTTCCTAAGACTGGCAATTCATGAGAGAAACCTCTGTCTCCCTGAGGCTTCAAGTAGCCTCAGTAAATATATATAAAATTAATCTTGTTGCTTATCCAAAATTCTGCTAAATTCAAAGTAAAATATAAAGTTCTGAAATAAAAAAAATAGTGCTAAAGCATTGAGAACATTTTGATTACAATCCATTAAGAAAGAAAATTCTTGTGTAAAACTGCATAGTCATAGTATAAAACTGCACAGTCATAGTGCAAATTAAGAAAAGTTTCAGGAGTCTTTGAAATGTTTTGCAGTCACACTTGTTTTGTAGGAATTAGAAGTTTAAAGTAACTAAAGTTATGTTGTTGTGTCAAACTATTCATGTCTGCCTATTTGCTCAAATTGTTGAGGTTAAATATGCAGTTATAAGTAATATATATTTTGGGACCCCAAATTAAGCTAACCAGTATATAAAATAATGCAAATTATAAATAATATCAATGAGTTTTGTTTCTGTGTCTAACTCTTTGTGTCTGCCCATTTGCTCAGTGTATGTCTTCATACATCAGGATAATAATATCAAATTAACAAATGAAAATTCTTAAAAGAGCTCTATTCAAATTGTTAATTAAATATGCAATTATATATGTAAATAAATATTCTTAAAGCCCAAATTAAACTAAGCAGGATGAAAAGTCATAAAAATCTGATTATAGAAAAAACTGGGAAAGGGCCTCCTCTTTGCAAGAGCTTTAAAGGCAAGACTAGGTGTGGCAGATTAAACCTATCTACTAGGCTAGGGAATTAATCAGTTTGCCCTGTAATTTCCCAGTTTAAATCTTTTGTCAGCCATAAAATGTAAAAAAACAAAGATTAGGTTAATTTTCACATTAAAAAAAAAATGTTGATGTAACCTGGCGGCCTGCTGCCTCAGTCTCCCACTCCCAGGTTGGACAGCAGTGGAGGAGACCAGTTTAGGCCAGTCTTATGGGCAGTGGAAGGATGCCCAAGAAGGAGATAAATCGGTGCTATTTCAGCACTAAATTCTATTCCTTATTTGACAAAGGGGAGCAGGTAAAAACTAAAATGGTTGGAATGTGATAGAGGAAGCAGTTAAATCACAAACTTTTGCATGGGAAAGTTAAATCTCAGATAAGCTGTAACTTCTTAAGTATCCAATCTATGGAAAAACAAGGAAGAGCTTGCATGCTAGGCTTAGGGGTATAAATTGTGTCGTTTTTCTTTGTTTGGGGCACCAGCCATATCTGGCTCTGCACCCCTTCTTGCAAGATTGAGAATAAATTCTTTTCTTCTCCACAATCTAGTGAGCCTTATTTTCTTCCAGAAGATTTCTTTCCAACAAAATAAAGGTAATTAGTGGCTCTATTAACAAATTTCAGTAAGTAAAGGAAAGTCCATAAAAACTATGGAAAGATCTTTCCTGGGTTATGATTTTAAAAATTAAGTAATTGTGTAATGTGTTTTAAAACCTGGTAGTCAGTATGCTTTTACATTATTAATTTTCATAACTTAAACAAAGAAAAGAAGTTTTTAGCTTCCTGTAAGGGAAAAAGAGAACATTCCTTGCATAAACTATAATGGTTTCAATTTTATTTAACTTAAGGGTAATCTCCCATAGTTAATTTATAAACAAAATTAACATTATGTACGAAATCTTTAGAGTAATGAAAATTGTAAGTTCACATTGGTAAAATTAGGCTAAAGGAAAAAGATTGTAGATATGCTCTCTTAAACAAATAGAGTAAATTTCTTTGGTAATTGTAATTTAATAAGTTTATTTAAACATGAGGTATCTAGTCAATGTGGTTATAGTCAATTATAAGGAGTTTGTAAAACATCTGCCAAACTGAAAATGTTTAAATATTCTAATTCTAGAAGTCATTGTTAACTAAAACTTAGATTGGTATTGGTAGCAGAAACAACTTAATGATAATAAAACCTGTCTGAAGGCCACCGCAAAGCACATATTTAAGTAAATGGTAATAAAAAGTTATCTTGATTCTATTGGAAATCTCCTATTTTCATTTTAACAATGAAAAATAATATTTTTCCTCTATTACTGAAGTAAAGTACCTACTGTTATCTTCATAGTAAAATTGTGTAAGCAAACAGTCATTTAATATATGTGTTGCATTAAGTTGTTTAAAATATATATAAAAACAAGGAATAAACTTTAACATTGTCAAACTCTTATGCATTCAAACCAGGCCTTGAATACATTACAGGTGGCCTCTCCATGTGAGTTATTGGCTAAGCTGGTCACTAACCCCTCAATTAAAGATATTTGCTATATCAGCCTCTGGTTCTGCTCCTGAAGTTGATGGAAACTACGTTGCAGTTTCAAGCTCCTGGAGCAGCCAATAATGACTAGGTACAGCCAAGTGTACAATGGATATCGCCTCCAGACTGGCACTATTCCATAGTGCCAGAGAGCACTATGCACAAGGCTAGTAGAATACTGGAAAATCTCTCTAAGATCAAGGATGCTGCGACTTGTTCACTGCATTGAAGAACATGCTAAGTAGAGCCATGATACCAGCACACTGTAAGTGAAACTTAAACACAATTGGCATAGCCTGCTCTCATGGAGAGATAACATGTAAAGTATTACAAACCTGAAACTCAAAACTAATAATTGCAACTCTGAATCCTTGTGTATTAAGTAATACATTAGTTAATATTAAGTGCTGTACTTTTATCCTGTACTAAATATATGACTAATAATTATAACATTAAATTTTCTATTTTGGATCAAGTGCAGAAGTATATTAGACATGTTAAATTCCTGGTAAAATCATTTTCTAAACAGTTAATAAACATGTCTATAGAATAAGGTGGCAGTCTCAGCCAGTCTCAGTCAACTTCTATATTCTACTGTACTCTGCTGTGTAGCAAAGGTGAGGCTTGCTTGCTGATGGTGAGTCACCTATTGAACAAGTCAAAATTGCTAGAAATTGTACAATGAAAACCAAGGTGTAAAAAAAGCTTTATTCTGTAGTTCTGATCACTCCCACAGGTGAAAACTAAGAGAATTTCCAACTTAGTGTTCTAATCCTGAGTGAAGCCAGTTGCCCAAGGAGTGCCAGTTCACCAGGAGCATCTGACAGAGCGAATGAGTGCCAATCATTAAACAGCTTGGAATGTGTCTTCAAACAAAGCTAAGTGTCTGTTGCAATTTCTCTCTGAAGATGAATAACTTAAAAAAGAATATATATACTCTTCCCACCAGCTTTTAAGGAGTGCCATCTTTATAGGAACCTAACCTTGTCTACCTCTGTAATCCAATGTCCTCTTTTAAAAACGGGTATTCCAAATTTTTAATTAAGTTTGTTTCTTTCAGAGTGAACCTCTTATTAACCATATGAAAACTTCATCCAACTTCATACAGAATGCCAGATCCATCTTCCTCCAGTTAAAATAAATCAATAAGAGTTTTACACCTTATTAGGCAATGACTACAGCCCATGGCCAGCAGGAAGCAGTTACAGAACAGAGATCATCTCCCTTCAGCACCCCTTTTAAATTAAAGGTGTAAACTCTTCAAGGGTAAAATAAAATTAATAGATGGATCTGAAACCTGACTGGAAATCCACGTGAGCGCCGGTGGCTGCAGAATGACTGCAGGAGGCCCCCGCCCCAAGATTCTGCTGTCCAAAATAAAACTTCCAAACTTTTAAAAACAGTCCTGGATGCTACACTAAAGATTGATAAATAATCAATCAAAACAACAAACAGCCATCCACGTCATAGCCCCAACAATAATTATGCCAAAGCTTAACAAGTTAAACTTTGGCAAAGGGGGGAAATGATGTGGGCTATGGGTGGGAGACTCTTTGTCTCTTCAGAGATAACCTAAACTATCTGTGACTTGTGGGTTTGGGATGATAAAAGGCTGCAGTCCTGCCCTTAGTGAGCAGGAAACAGTTTAACAATGCAAGGTCTATAAACTTTAATTATAAACTTTAAGTATTCAAGGGAAATGCAAACCAAATATGCTATAAGCTTATTGAATGCCTGAGGTCCATGCTAAAATCTTACCTAAGATGTGGAAATATATGCTAATTCAAGCCTATTGAGAACTGAAAAAGGACCATTTGGCCTTTCCTCTCTGTATAAAAGGGACTAAAAAATCTTGTTTGGGGCTCGGGATTGAAACAGAAAGTTCCCGTGTCTGACCAGCCGTCAATAAACCATTTTTCCTTCTCAAAATCATTCCTGAGTCCTGCCTCTCTATACACAAATTATTGAACCTCTCTCAAATTCTACAACATATTTAAAGTTTATTTATTAAACATGTGCCGTGCCCAACTACTTTTTATACACCCTGTATATAAGAAAACAAACTGAATAATCCCCAAATGTGATGATAATAAAAATGAGTCCTAAAAAGCTGTAATATGGTAGTCAGAGCAGGAGAGCTTAATAATAACTTGGAATAGACAGTAGGAATGGGAAAGCACACTGCCCTCACAAAAGTTTAGTGGCTTAATGAGGATAGGGACTAGAATGAAAACAATGATTGACCACGATACATACCCCACAGAAATTTTCACAATGGAGGCATTGCCGAGGATGGTCAAGTATCTGAGAGAAATGGAGATGGTTACATAGTGGTCAAAAGCCATCGATAGTAGGATACATGACTCCATCATGGAGAAGATGTGAATAAAGTAGATCTGGGTAAGGCATGCATCAAAGTCTATTTCAAGAACACTGAACCAGAAAAGCTTAAGCAGTGTAGGTAAGGTGGTAGCCCAGATGCCCAGGACACTGACAGCCAGGATGGAAAGAAAGAAATACGTGAGTTCATGAAATGATTGGTCCACCCTAATCACCACAAATATGGTGCCATTGCCCAGTAAGGCAGTCAAGTATAAGGCACAGAATCTTAATGTTACTTTGCTTTTAATTCTAGAAACTCTGAACATAAACACATATCATGCTTTTTGGTTTTGGGTATTTGATACTTTTTAACAAATTGTTGCTTAATTTCTTGCATAATATACATATAGTGTACTTTGTATTTAAAGTGCTCTCAGATAAATGCTTTTGATTTCTTTTTGCATTTCTGTTGAGGAATATCTAAAGCAAAAACCTAATATTAAAGTTAATTAGCACAGGAATCTAAAAGGAACACTAATGAAGTCCATCAATGTATAAAAAATATAAAAAATTGGTGAATTATGCTCATGCTTTCCAAACATACTTTCCTGATTGTACTTTTAAAACATCATTTGAAGGAAATAGAAGATTTGTAAAACTAGAACAAAGTTAAATAAAAATGAATCAGAGATAAGCTATAACAATATTTTATTGCTTTTGCATTTAAATATTTGAGTATAAATATGTGTGCAAAAGTTTCTTTCACACTCTTAATATGCACATGCTTTCCAAATGTATTTTTCTGATTGTATATTTACAATGTATTTTTGCAGAAGATAGATGATTTATAATTGATAGAAATATTTAAATACAAAGTGAGTTATAAGTAAGTAAATAAATAAATAATTCTAAATACATGAGTTAAAAATAACATTTTATTCCTACACTTTCAAATATTTTATGTGTGTGTTGGTTACTTTTATAGGATGTGCAACAATTATCACACACTCAGTCACTTAAAACAACACACACTTATTTTGTCAGTTTCTCTGGTTCAGGAGCTCACTCAAATCTTTATTTCTGTTCTCTGCTCTGGGTCTAGCAAGGCTTCAATCATTGTGCTGGCCAGGCTGCATTTTCACCTGCAGGCTCTATTGGAGAAGATTATTATTCTGAAATTTGTCAGATTGTTGTCAAAATTCATATCCTGTGGCCACAAGGGAGGATGTAGGTTTTTTACTTGCTGTGACTGGAGGCCAATCTCATTTCCTAGGGGAGACAATAGTTTATAAAGTCAGGGACAGTTCTTAGCCACATGGGCTTCTCAAAATGGCGCTTTATCACATCAAGGCTTGAAGAAGTATTTTTCCCTCTAATCTGCTAAAATGGAGGAAATGACCACATCACCCGTGCGGTGTATTTGTTCCGTGGTCTAGGTTAGAAGCAAGTCACAGGTTGACCACACTCAAGGAGAGGGGTTACACAAAGACATGGGCAGTGATGGGTACGGAACACCAGGGATCACCTTAGCTACCATCTAGTCACACTAGTGTTAATAAGATTTTGCACCCTTTACAGCATGAGCACAAGGAGCAAGTCATTATAGCAGCTTATATTCAAATATTCTATGTGTTGGAGAAAATATGGCTCTTACAGGGACATGGAGACTGACCATAAGCAAAGAATTTATTGAGAAGCTCTCCCAACAGAGGGGGTCTGAAGAACAGACTTCAGCCCCCCATCAGCATGGTGGGAGTCTGAAGAGAGACTTCAGCCCACTCCTGGAAGGGGGGATTTGAATTTATATAGAACTTTCCTAGGCAGGGAAATGATAGTGGGAGGGAGGTTGAGGGTTCAAGTGAGGTATTGGGAGGTGGTTGAGGGAGTCTATGGCTTCTTGGAATGCTGCAGTAGCAAATGTTTCTTTTGATCTGTAAGGTTTTAAAAGGGTTAGTAAATAGTGAAGGTTTCTGTGGCTGTCTCCGTCTGATATGCAGAGAGAGGTAGTAAAGCTTTCCATCTCCCTCTGATATGCAGATGGTGAAGATCTCAATTTCCTTTATTCCCTTCTCTGCAGGGTTCCTTTGTTTAACCTGTAGGAAAGTGCCACACTGGGGAGGAGATTACCTTTTTACCAATGCATATCAGAGGAAACTGAGGTACAGCTTAATTATTGCAAACCTCTAACACTATGCTATTAGAATATGATTGTGCTGATTTTTAAAATCCAGTCTCTTCATGGATATAGGCATACAAGGGTGACTGTAATGAGAATGATTTTATCTCATTGGGGACAACTTCTACATTTATTGGTTGATACAAATTTAAATTAATGGATAAATTTTATAATCTTGAAAGAAATACAATTACAATGTTATAATGGAATAATTTCCTCCCAAATTTATTTGGCTTGCATTCTATGTACATTGATTGAAATGTCTATCTTTATAGTACTATACAATACCTTGTGACACATATATATTTGGTGACATCTACTTGGCAAAATCTTAGTCTTATGCAAATCCAACTATTCATCTTTTCCATGCCTGTACGTAGATACTTATCTATTATAGAAAAACCACATACCTGGCAAATTCTCCAAACACATCATTCACAGTGAACAGTTTTTATTCTTTTGTTTCTTTTTTTATTAGTATATTTTTTATTCTGTGTATTTGTTCTTAAGATACTTTCCTCCTTCACAATCAGGCATCTTCTTCTTCCCTGAAATCTTGGTTGATTAATTTGCTGCAACATCATACACACACATACTTAATATATACACTATATATGAAATACAGAAGAAAGCTACTAAGCACTATAAAATCTATTATTTAATCACAAGGAGGTTTTCTTCCTTCCTGTTAAAAACTTGGCTCAATACATAATCCAACCTCAAAATTTAAAAATTTATCTTTTTGTGTCAGTGCAATAAAATAATTAAAAATCTACTTAAAGATATTTGTGAGAAGCATATTTTAATACCTCCATAGAGGAAACAGTAGTATTGGGAAAATTAATTCATAATTATTCCTGAATGCAACTGTAGCATGTAGAATTTTGGGATACATAATAAAGGAAACATTACAGACAAATGGGAAAAAGTAGCAGTAGAAAAAATATCTAATATTTGAAAAACAGAAACTCCCTTCAGAATCTGAGCTTATATAGTACATTAAAATAAATTTCTGAGAGCCAAATTAAATATAAAATTTGAAAAATAAATATTAGAACACAATAGGAAGGAAAAATCCATACAAAATACTATAGATGTAACTGCTATAACCAAAATAAAGACTCCTTTGACAACAATAATATAGATAGCTCTTCCAGATTAACATTAGGTAAATTAGTAATGCTGGAATCACCATGTGCCAACTGCTAAGTCTACTATAATGAAAATAAAAGAAGAAATGCCAAGTTCCAGCAGTAGGAAAAAAATGTGATCAACAGTTTTTTAGTACACTAAAAGAATTTCCTTCATCACTAAAAAGTGAATTGATCTTAAAAAAGAGTCCATATTTGACTCTTAATTAGAAGTAAATATATGTCCAGGAAAAATACTTCCCCAATAGTTACTAACATATCATGTTTAATAAATTCTTTTGAAATTCGTGATCTCAGTCAGTCTAAAATAGTTCCTCCCAGGAAATTGAATGTACTTTTAGCATTATGGTTTTCCATATTTCTTTGAGAGAAACCTGGTCTCCTTTCAGGAACTGGTGATATAAGTTCACTCACTATCTTTTTAAGTAATGATTTGATGTAGGCTATGGGTGGGAGGCTGTTCATCTCTTCATTGATAACCTGAGCTCTATGTGTTCTGAGCTGTGCATATGGGACAGTGAGAACTGCATTCCTGCCCTTGGTAACCATGGCAACAACTCCAGTCCAGGAAAAACAGTTCAGCAATGCAAACTCTGTAGACTTTAAATATTCAGGGGAATGCAAACCAAATGTGCTAAAAGCTTACCTAGAATGTATGAAGTCCATGCTAAAAGCTTACCTTGAATGTTAATTTAAGCTTATTGGGCACTGAAACAAAAAACCATTGGCCCTTCCTCTGTATAAAAAGAACTCAAAAATCTTGTTCAGGGCTCAGGTTTTGAACAGAAAGCTCTCGAGTCTGGCCAGCCATAAATAAATTCCTTTTTCCTTCCCAAAATTATTATGAGTCCTGGCCTTTTCATACACAAATAGTTGAACCTCTCTCAACTTCTACTGTTGTAGGAATAATTTTGAGACAGAAAAATGGTTTATTGACTGCTGGCCAGACTCGGGAGCTTTCTGTTGCAAACCTGAGCCCTGAACAAGAATTTTGAGCTCCTTTTATACAGGGGAAGGGCTAAATCATTTTTTGTTTCAGTGCTCAATAGGTTTGAATTAGCATATATCTTCCACATCCTAGGTAAGCTTTTAGCATGGACTTCATACATTCTAGATAAGCTTTTAGCACATTTGGTTTGCATTTTCCCTGGAGATTTAAAATTTATAGAGTTTGCATTGATAAACTGTTTCCTGGGACTGGAGTCATTGTTATGGTTACCAAGGGCAGGGCTGCAGCCTCTCACCATCCCACACCCACAAGTCAGGACAGACAGCTTAGGTTAAGGTTATCTCCGAAGAGACAAAGAGCCTCCCACCCATAGTTCGCATCACTACAACAATTTAATGATAAGGGCTATGAGTAATAGTAATGATATTTTCATGAATGGATATGTATGTGTTTATGTGTATGTGAGAGTTTATACATCATGTAGGCAAATAGAGTCTCCAAACTCATTAATTTTTGAGTAGTTAGAGAAGTGAGACAAGGTGATTGCAAAGATAAGATAGTAAAATAAGATTCTTATTATGATGCTACTCAGTGATTGGACATGTAAACTCATACAGATAGTTTTCACATGTAATGTTTAGTTTCAAAATTAATTATATATGTGCCTCCATGTCCTCTTGGAGTTTGAAATTACAGGTCCTCTTATTTCAAAGAGATCTAGGCAGTCACCTACTCCTGTTCACCCATCTGAATTTATCCTGAAATCCTTCTCTTGACATCCATGACTTCCCATGCTGAAAATTATTGACTGTCAATCAGAAAACAATGAATCATGTAGAATACAAACTGTCTTTCCCCATTGCAACACATCCCCATTAGAGTGCACGTCACTGATAGCTTTTTAGATATTCCTTATGTGCAATTTACAGGATTCATCCTCACTTTATGCTTAAATTATGGTTTTTGTAAGATATCTTTGCAGTTAATCTTACAAGATGGCCCTCTTATACTAAATACCAATCTTGCCTCTACACAAAATGCAATTTGTGTTCCCTAATGCCCATAAAAAATAATGGTGTTTTTTGGCTGTTATGTTGTAGAAGTCAAGAGAGGTTCAACTATTTGTGTACAGAAAGGCCAGGACTCAGGAATAATTTTGAGAAGGAAAAGGATTTATTTATGACTGGTTGGGCTCGGGGCTTCGCATTCAAAATCCGAGCTCCGAACAAGTTTTTTGAGTTCTTTTTATACAGAGGAAGGGCCAAATGGTTGTTTGTTTCAGTGATCAATAAGCTTGAGTTAATATATATCTTCCACATCCTAGGTAAGCTTTTAGCATGGACTTCATACATTCCATGTAAGCTTTTAGCACATTTGCTTTGCATTTCCCTGAATATTTAAAGTTTATAGAGTTTGCATTGCTAAACAATTTTTCTGGGATGGGAGTTTTGCCATGGTTACCGAGGGCAGGAATGCAGTTCTCACTGTCCCATATGAGCAGCTCAGGACACATACAGCTCAGGTTATCTACGAAGAGATGAATAGCCCCCCATCCACAGCCTACATCATTTTCCCCATTTATGCCAGCTTATCTTGCTAAACTTTGGCCTAATTATTGTTGGAATTATGAGGTGGGTGGCTGTTCATTGTTTTGGTTGATTATCCCACTTATCAATTTCCTAGTGAGAGCCCAAAGAAACAGTTCCTGGGTAACATCTGGGGTTTATCCTGTTTTCAGAAGTTCTCATTCTGGACAATAGAATCTTGAGGATGGGGCCCCCTAGCAGTCATTCTGGGAGTTATTCCTGCTTACATGGATTTCTTGCTAAGCGCCAGATCCATCTATTAATTTTATTTTACCCTTAGAGAGTTTACACCTTAAATCTTAAAGGGATGCCGAAGGGAGATGATCTCTTTTCTGTAACTACTTCCTGCTGGCCATGGGTTGTAGTCCTTACCTAACAAGATGTAAAAACTTTGTTATTTTATTTTGACTGGAGGAAGATGGATCAGGCATTCTGTACAAAGCTAGATAAAGTTTTCATATGGTTAATAAGAGGTTCGTTCTGAAAGAAACAAACTTAATTAAAATTTTTGGAATACCTGTTTTTTTTTGTTGTTTTTTTTAAAATGAAGTTCAATTACAGAGGTAGACAAGGTTTGGTGCCTATAAAGATGGCACCCTTTTTAAAAGGTAGTGGAGCGGGGCGCCCGAGGGCCCGAGCCGCGCCTGGAGCGGGCGGTGGGCTGGCGGGTGGAAGGGTGCAGCCGGGCAGAGCCGCAGCTGCGGGGGGACTGCCGCCGGCGTCTCGGGGCCGAGCGCGGGGAACCTCGCGGGGCGGGAGGGCGCGGCGCCCCCCTGCCTGGCCGCCTGCGCCCGGGGGAGGCCGCCCGCGCGCGACGGCACCAGCAGCATGAGCAGCGGTTACAGCAGCCTGGAGGAGGACTCCGAGGACTTCTACTTCCTGAAGAAGAACCTCCTTCTTCAGGAGAGCACCCCAGGGCAAGCCGCGCGCGGGCCAGCAAGATGAAGAGAAAGAGAAGGAAACCCACAATTACCTGACCAAAGAGGAAATCAAAGAGAAAGTTCATAAATACAATTTAGCAGTCACAGACAAATTGAAGATGACCTTGAATTCAAATGGGATTTACACTGGCTTCATTAAAGTCCAGATGGAACTCTGCAAACCTCCACAGCCTTCTCAGAACCCTGGAAAACTCACTCCCAGTAGCAATGGTTGTATGAACACACTTCATATCAGCAGCACAAACACGGTCAGGGAAGTGATCGAGGCCCTGCTCAAGAAGTTTCTCGTGACCGATAGCCCTGCCAAGTTCGCACTTTATAAGCGTTGCCACAGGGAAGATCAAGTCTATGCCTGCAAGCTCTCAGACCGGGAGCACCCGCTCCATCTACGTCTGGTAGCAGGGCCAAGGACGGATACACTTAGTTTTGTTCTTCGTGAACATGATGTTGGAGAGTGGGAAGCCTTCAGCCTTCCAGAACTACAGAATTTCTTGCGCATCCTGGACAAGGAAGAAGATGAGCAGCTGCAGAACCTACAGAAGCGCTATACGGCCTACAGGCACAAGCTTGAAGAAGCCCTCAGCGAGGTGTGGAAACCTGATTAAAGTGTGGGCTCACAGCCTCCCGGGCAGGCTTTTCGGAGTGCGTGGAACATGCTCAACCCATGTATACAACAGCAGCAAGCGTCTCTCTCGTGGGAGGGCTGTTTTCTTGCCCCATGATGCAAGGGTCTTCTCTCTCTCTAGATTTAGTTTCCAAAACCAGGTCACACAGCGTCCTGCATCTTGTATCCTGTGTAAGAGCCTCTGCAAGCTTGTTAAGTTACAGCCCTGCAGTGTTACCTCTCGGCAAGCTGTGAACCTCGGTAATCAACAGGCAGCCTTCTAGAGTGCTTTGAAGCATGAATCCTGTTTCCCCTTCCCTGCCCCCCCCCCTTTTTTTAGTTATTTTAATTATATGATGATGTTAAGCTTAAGGATGTGCAAATGATTTTTTAAAAGCTTAACAAGTTATCTATTTGAATACTTGCTCTATGTTGAAACTACCTGTTTTTTTGTTTTGTTTTGTTATTAATGTCAAAGGAAACCATCCATGTGAACCAAAAGGCACAGGAAACTAGGAACTCTGAGGACTTTGTGAAGGATTTTGTAGGCGTTGGGCAGAGAAAGTAAAGAGCAAGTTGGGAAGAAGGCCTGAGTAGAAGTGGAGAGCTCTGAGGACCCAGAGCACATGGCTTACGTAGTAAGTTTATGGTAGAGGAGAGAAGTATATCTGTAAACAAGTAAATGCATTCAGTTTTGAGTTGTGGGGCCCATTTTAGGATTGTTTACTTTCTTAGTGGGTAGAATGTGGGAACATAGCCAAGGAAGGTAGGGGCTAAGCCTAGAGGAGGAGCGCATCAGCTCTGGAGCTGATAAGGAGAATTCAGGCATCAGGCAGGTGGATCTTACACATGTGGCTAGAGGTGGGCCTTCCAGGCAGCTGATCTGACTTCTTAGGTTGAGCTCCTTGCCCCCCGATTCTGCCCTTGTGGAGTGGAAGTTCTTCTGGTGTAGCTTCTCTAGAGAGGTGGATGAGTTCCTAAGGACTTGTGACTGTTTGCCGTTAGGTTACGGTTTTTCCCAAGGTGGTTTGCAAGATTACAGAGACACTTGGGTGAGGGGTAAGGGTTGGGAGCAGCTGTTTTCCTCTTGATTGTTAAGCTAGGAGATTTATCAGGTTAAGGACTCAGAAAACTTTTGTGACAATCATTTTTTTCATTCCTGCCTCCCTTGTTTTTTTCTCTCTTTTCTTCCCTTCCCTTTCCCTCTTATTTTCCTTTGCCCTTTTATAAATTGATGTTGGTTCTTAATGATGTAGAACAGGGATATTGATTAAAGAAATACCAACAGATCCTTGGTTCTGAAGGATTCCTTGACTGTAAGTAGGAGTGTAGCAAAAAAGGTAGGGAAGTACGTGCCTAGCTGACCACACAACAGGGGTCTTTATGGAAATATTTATTTTAACAGAAGTGCATGTTTCTACCAACCAAAGAAATGCATGTGCAATAGATGCCTTCCCTAAATCAAGTTAACTAACCTCATTTTCTGCAGCCATTTATCTGAGAACAGTGAGAAAGTTATGCTGTGGTTCCAGAGAGGCCTTAAGTAAGTCTATTTTTAGTCTAGATATTTTTTGTTTATAAATTCCCAAGGAATTGTTAACGCGTTGGTGACACCTAATGGATTCTTTTTGAAATTCCAAGGTGCTTCAGTTCTTTGCCTCTTGTGTGAACTGTTGCCTTCTGTTGCATCTCTCTTCTGACTTTTCAAAGAATACCCATCCTGTAGGAGGCAGATTTAAGCATTGCTTATGCTGTGCCACACAAGTTCTGAGACAAATCATATCTTCCTAAGTTTTTAAGAAAAGTGAGGGGGGAAAAATGGTAGAATTAGCTATAAAATATATATGGCACATCTTGATTAATTTTGCATGTAATTTCTTTTTAGTGCTTTGATGAGGCTTTAGTGACATTGTCACCCAACACTTTATCATTCAGGGAATGTTTTCATGATTTTTATCATGGTTTTACTATTCAGGCTATGGCTTGGCTTGGGTTGGAGTATCCTGTTATCAACCACCTGGTCTTTTATTTACCCACCCTAGTTCAACTGTAAGTTTATATTTGTGAAGTATTTGTTTCTCAGACTAAGACACTGTTGGAACCCAAAGTATTCTATGGGTATCTGTGAATTTTTTTTTTTTTTACTTGAATTAGCTTGTCTAAAGTAGGCATCCTCATCTTTGTTACCCAGAACCTCACTCACTGTCATGTGCACTACAAGTTGTGATTTGGAAAACTAGCTGTATTGAAATTCTGTCCATTCACGGTTCTTGGAAGACTGATGCTCTCTTCCGAACACTGGTTACTGCAGCAGCATTTTTAGTGAGAAAAAAAAAAAAAAGGCCACTAAGGCCAAAGAAAGATTTAAAAAAATAATTTTACAAGTTCTTATGTTAAACTCTCTAAGCTTTGCTGGAATGCTGTTTTCTCTTCAATATGTGATGGTACAGGAAAGACGTTAACTAAGAGGGTAGTATTGTGTGGGAGCATTTTAAACTGCAGAAGTAAAAAATTGTAATATTTATAATTTTGATGAGTTTAATTTTATTTTTTATAGGGAAGATTTTTTTCCCCCCTAAAATTGTTTCTGGAATGGCAAATTGTTTTCATTATTAAAAATTGCAGTTGTTATTTGAAAAAATAAAATAAAATAAAATAAAAGGTAGTGGAGAAGAGTATATATATATAAAGTTATTTATTTTCAGAGAGAAATTGTAATAGATAACAGTATTAGGTACTTAGCTTTGTTCTGAAGACACATTTCAGGCTGTTAATGACTGGCACTCATGTGCTCCGTCAGGTGCTTCTGGTGAATTGGCATCTTTTGGGCAGATGGTTTCATTCAGGATTAGTGCACCAAGTTGGAAATTCCCTTAGGTTTTTTAGCTGTAGGAGTGATCAGAACTACAGAATAAAGTTTTTTGCATTTTGGTTTTAATTGAATAATTTCTGGTAATTTTGACAGTTCAATAGGTGACCCATCACTAGCAAGCAAGCTTTATTTTGCTACACAGTAGAGTAGAGTAGTAGGGTGACTGAGCCTGGCACCAATTAACTGGCTACCTGCAAGCCACTAGTGGTCCCCTTGTTTTCTGCTCAGACTGACACTTTATTTTATAGACATGTTTATTAACTATTTAGCAAATGAAGTTACCAGGAATTTAACCTGTCTAATGTACTTTTGTACCTGATCCAAAACAGAAAAGATATCATTATAATTACTAGGAATATATTTAGAACAGGATAAAAGTACAGCAGTTAATATTAATTAATGTTTTATTTAAGCATAAGAATTTTGAGTTGTAATTAATAGTTTTAAGGTTCAGGTTTGTAATACATTACATATTATCTCTCCATGGGAGCAGGCCATAATGCCTATTGTGTTTAAGTTTTACTTACAGTATTCTGGTAATTATGGCTCCAATTAGTATGTTCACAAAGTACCTCAGGAGAGCACTGAACATGAAACAGATAAAAGGTCCTGATGGTTCATTTGCATCCTACCCTCTGCATCTCATCTTTCTAAGAAGGATCCTGGGTACCTTTAAGGACACATATTAGAGAAGAGAGTAAAGGGTGAAATTTGAGTACATATAGTTGTGAGAAATCTGACTTAGATATCAAGTCATAGATATGATATATTTGTTCATGTCTCTACAGTCCATATTGAATGGCTTTATGCTTTTCTCAGCATCTTAGAGAAATTTTTTCAACAATGGAAACTTCAAAATATTCCTGGGAAATCCACTATGAGGCATGGTGACTGAGAGAACATTCTGCATTTTATTCTCATCTTTTTCTACCAGGTGGTCCTAGTTTTGCTCTTAAAGTCTTAAAAATCTACAATCCACATTCCACATTAATCACTGATCTAAGGAAAACCTAGAGTAGAAATTCCGTGGAGGGTCAGCAAAGGCGTCAGAATTGGAACAAGTATAGTAATCAGACAGTGAGCAAATGTTGGCAGCAATGAAAGGATAAGTGGGAGAGGAAGAAGAATCATAGCCACTTATAAGGAAGACAAAGAGCAGAGGAAAGCCTATGAGATTTGAGAAAAGATTCTTAATAGAAAAAGGGAGTAGAAACCTTGTAGAACTGGTTTTTTTCTGTAGGTACACATTTAAAGAAAGTTAGTGTGAGTGGCTCTCAGAAGTTTTCTGCATTGCTTTGACAAAAACTCTCTCTGGATATTGATTACAGAGTTACAGGGGAAGAAAGAGTAGACTAACCCATCAACCTTCCTCTGGCAAGGTTTACCTCTAGGCTGTTGATCACAGTGTGATTTTAAAAGCAAGGAAAGAAATGATACTACGTAGGTTAAGTCATATCATTTCCTTCAGAGATCAAACACAGACTTATTATGCTTTTAAAATTGACTCTATATCCTAAGCTAAATATTATCAGTCCCTTAAACTGTTACTTTCAAGACAAGAATTCCATTTAGTTCTTCATCCTAGGAGCCTTATTTGTAAATATTTGTGGTTACCTCTATTACTTTGTTGTGTGAGAATTAGAAATCATATCACAATGATCCATGCTTCCTCCCTCGCTCCCTTCCTTCCATCCTTCCTTCCTTCCATGCTCCCTTCCTCCCTCCCTTCCTTCCTCTTCCCTCCCTCTTCTCCTTTTCTTTCTTATACCAATTATTTATAATTTATCTAATAAGTGTCATATATAAATGTAGTTTGACATGCAGCTGATCTTAAACTCTAAGGGCAAGAATTGCATGTTGAGTGATGGAAGAAAAGTCAAGTATTGTTTCTCAAAACTATGGAATGTATCACATAAAAAAGCAAAGGTGCTATATACCTCCATCAAGTGATCTTTCTGCCTCAGAGAGCCACATAGAGTTTTAATCCAAATATGGGACATCCCATGATTTCCATTCCAGGTACACCTTCCACAAAGGCTATGAAAAAGTCTTTATGATCTGATCTATCCCAGCTTAAAAGGTCTGCATCACTCACCACACCTCAGGACAGGGACACAAGCTTTGTGGATGGTGGTACATGTGGGGCCTCATGAGGCTTCCTGCCTTGAGCATAATGTCAAGCAGGCAGGTTTATAAAGCATTACTTTTGGGTCTCCCAGAGGCTCACTCCCAGTCCCAGTGCTTTAGGATTTAAGAATAGTTTTAAATATATGTGCTTCAGGCAGAGCTGATTGTTGCTAATCATTATGAGTCTTTGCTAGGTCTCTGGAAAGATACATGGCATAAACTTAGTACATGGAACTAGTTCAGATTCAGGCTTGTTTTCCTCTGTTCCAAGCCTGACTTCCATAACCTCTTACAGATATATGTGACTCCAAAGACCCTAGCTTATCCTGCCTCAGAAACACCCTGCATCACCTTTATATCTCTGAGAATGCAATCCTTTATCCCCTCCAAACACAGGCCCGCCCCACCCTGTCCAAGATAGCAGTTTTCTCTTAGATTGTAAATATGTTGGAGGTGGGAGTGTAATTTCTAAAGCACTCTTTCCATGAGTGATAATATTAGTAGATATCATTCAAGATAAATCATTCCTCACTGTTTATTACTATAGAATAAACTCATGCCCTCCCTTTCCCTCCTCAAAGTAAGTTCTTCATATTTTCTAAGGAATGATTATGAGGGAAAAAAGATTAAAAATTCTCCATCTGGAGCATATGAAATGAACCTGAATTTTGTTCTGAAGCTGAGAAGAGAGTGAAATAAGATACCAATTATATCTCCAGTAAGTTTGTTCAGCTGGACAGGAATGAAATAGGGAAGTGGGATAGGGATGAAATGAAGAATGAGGCACTGGCACTTTCTGGGTGGGTGGTGGAGAGCAGGGTAGTGAGTACCATGACCACTTTCTGATTAAGCAATTCATTAGTAGTACCCACACAACTCAATGTAAAGTAATACACATGGCTAAGATTTAATATATCAAAGGACACTGGGCAGGAGCAGCAGGGAATACATATACATAGGCAAAGGTTAGAGTGATCAAATTCAGGATTCCAGGTATTTTCCCTCTCTTTGCAAAGGTCACACAGGATGCAGTTCTCTCTCTAGCTGCAAACCTCAGAGACACATGAAAGATGTCTTTATCCAGGGAAGACCATTTGAGTTTTGGAGTCCAGAGTTGGTCACATTGATAGAAATCTGTCATGTGACCAGCCATGGTGCAGAACACAAACCAGTCACCAGCTAAATATAATGCATTTCATGTTAACTTTGCACATTCTACCAGCCTGATTAATCTTGATCCCCTGTTTTGAGCATATATAACAATAACAATTTTCAGTAACTATGTGGCCCTTGCAGGGGTTTAGTTCTCAGAGCTTGGTCAAGGGTCACCAACATGGCTATAGAGATAACCAGGAGCAGAGTAAAACAGATCTGTTGCATAAAGTCATTTGTTGTAGCAGCGTCTTATGAATTTTCAAGAATATGTAATGTTCCCACTCAACATAGACAAAGAAATATTTTCATTAAACTTGCCTGAAATACGACTAGCTTCTAAGGAGAAATAATAGTAATTCTGATCACTGGTGACTAAGAAAATAACAGTCAAGTTTACAATTATCATTTCAAAACAAGAGTGGCCCTTTAGGTGTAGGAGGGTACTTTTTGAAGACAGTATAGTTGGAACAATTTGGGACAACTTGCTAAAGAAACAGCAGTAAACAGATTTATTGCTTAAGGAGTTCTTCATTTGTTTCACAGCATGATATATAATCATAGATAAACATTCAAGATAGAAATAAAACACCATTTAGGATTAATAGTGGTAGTTGGGCACATAGACTTTAACCTATAAGCGAAGAGGCACAGTGGAAATGCTTGCACAAGTGTGTAAACTAATCAGATTTAGATTTTGCAAAGCTATTTTCAATTCTGTTTGAAGCTGTCTGAAAATAAAGGCAAGGATGTCAATCAGCAGAATGGGAAATGTTTCCACTTCATAAGTCCTAAATTGAGGCAGGGACAGTGGTGATATAAAAGAGGGGAATGATAGGAAAAATGTTTACGAAATTGAATCTATAATATTGGGGACAGATGGGAAATTGTTAGTGGGAGAGAATCAGGAATATGTCAGGCATTGTTCAGATATCTGGCTGGGATATGCAAGTAACGGGAGGTGCCATTTACAGAAATGCAGGACACGAAAGTGAGAGCAGGCATGAGTAGCAGATGAGGAGTGGGAGGCGATAAGTTCCAATTGGACCTGTTAAGTTTTCAGGAGTGAAATGGGAACCTGTCTGGAGCTTAGGAGAGACATTGAGTTTGGGTTACACATTGGGGAATCGTCATCAGGGAAATATTGATGTGGGCTATGGGTGGGAGGCTCTTTGTCTCTTCAGAGATAACCTAAACTATTTGTGACTTGTGAGTGTGGGATGATAAAAGGCTGCAGTCCTGCCCTTGGTGAGCAGGAAACAGTTTAACAATGCAAGGTCTATAAACTTTAAGTATTTAGGGGAAATGCAAACAAAATATGCTAAAAGCTTATCGAATGCCTGAGGTCCATGCTAAAAGCTTACCTAAGATGTGGAAATATATGCTAATTCAAGCCTATTGAGAACTGAAACAAAAGGACCATTTGGCCTTTCCTCTCTGTATAAAAGGGACTAAAAAATCTTGTTCTGGGCTCGGGATTGAAACAGAAAGTTCCCGAGTCCAGCCAGCCTTCAATAAACCATTTTTCATTCTCAAAATCATTCCTGAGTCCTGGCCTCTCTATACTCAAATAATTGAACTTCTCTCAAATTCTACAACAATATGAAAACAGGGCAAAATCCATTTTCAGAAGTTTGGCATTGGAACTGAATCTAGCAAATGCAACAAATAGAATGAGCCAATGATATCTAAGGATAACTGGAAAGAGAGGTGTAAGAGAGACCAAGAAAGCACAGAGAGTTAAGAGTAAATGAGTGGTCAGTAATGTCAAATATTGATGGGAGGTCCTGTGATAAGTACACAATATAGTCTATTGGATTTCATAATTTAGAGTTCATTGGAAACATGTGTCCACATAATTTCAATGAAATAGTTTGAACATAATTTGATTGCATTAGGGTTGAAGAGGAAAAATTTTCAGTTCAATTTAATTGCAGTTAAACTATTGTTTGAGAATGCATAATTAAATAGTGATAATGTAATGAAAATCAAGGAAATGATCTATGTAAAAATCAGATGAGTGGTATGACGTAGTGGGAATGGTGAGATTAATTTCAGGAAAGAGTTCTGGGGAATTCTGGGTGCTGATGATTTACTGTTTCTTTACTTAGGTAGTATTTACATGGATGCTCATTTTGCAACAATTGTTAAACTACACATTTATTACCAGGAAGTTTTTTCATATGTTTAAAAGTCCACTATGAAAAGCTCAAAAAACAAATTTGACAAGAGGGAGAAATTTGAAACAATGAGTACATATATTTCAAGTGGCTTGATGCGCCGAAAGTCAAAAATAGATTAAATTCTTAACAGTGGCCATTTGGTAAGAGCTTATTTTATGAAGAGAGCACATTAAACATATTTGAAACACTGGCAAAGTAGCTATTGGAGTAGGAGTGTCTGGAGAAAATTAATTCCAGTCAAGTAACTACAGTAATTTCATTTTTTATAAGGAAGGTATATTTGTTACCTATTGCTGCCATAACACATTATTACAAATTTCAGGGCTTAAAACAAACAAAAAAAGAATAGTATCTTAAATTCTGGAGTAAAATGTTAAAAATGAATCTTCTGGGACTAAAATCAAAGTGTCAGGGATTTGAATTCCTTCTGGAAACTCTGGGAAAAAATATTTTTTTCTTGCCTTTTCCAGCTTCTAGATGTCATCTGTATTCTTTAGCTCAGGGCCTCATTCCTCCAACCTCATAACAAAAGCATAGTATCTTCTCTTCTTTCTTACTTCTTTCTTTTTTGTTGTTGTTGTTGTTTTTGTGCTTAACAAATCAATTTTGACACATATTTATAAAGCATAAAGCCATCCAATTGGAGTCTTTGTGGAATTTAGAGTATCAGTGAACTGTTTGTTTCACTAAGCATTCTATTTCTGTTTGGAAAGCTCTCATTTTGAAACTAATCTCTTTTTTAATAAATTTCAAACGTGAAAATATCTTGGACACCAAAATTATTTAATATACTTTGGCAGCTCTTCCACAGATCATCTATAGCACCCAACATTGAAAATAAATAATTTAGACATGATTTTATCAGATGAGTTAGTTTCAATGCTGATAGTGGTGATACTGAACGTAATGATGATGAATACTATAAGAACAAAGATTAAAAAGTTGATGATATTTATGACAGTTAAGTGGGGAAACAAAAACCTTGTCAAGAGCTTCATCCGAAGGTTTCCTTTTGTCTCCAATATATATTATAGTGTAATCCAGGAAAATAATTTTATATTCTTCGCACCTAAAGGGTTTATATATAGTACATTATAAATATGGCTCTAATACATGGGAATGTAGCATTGTTTTGAAGAAGAAAGTATCAAAGAAAAGCTTGTCTGATCAGTAGCCTACAAATGGGTCCACTGATAAATAGAAAACTCAATGGTTATGATAAAATGACAGTGTGGACAACGATATTAACTGTGGCTCACAAGTAAATAAAAATATGGAAAGGTATGATGTGCATATTATAATATGATATATAACTGTATATATATAATATGAGTTAATGGGAAACCAATTCATGAATTATAGATTTTAAACATGGCAACATACCATTGTGTTAAATTTGGCTGAAGACACCTGTGCTTTTTTGGTGTCACATAAATCATATAATTTAGTAGAGGACATAGATTAGTCTCTACATGATTTCTTTCATACACTTATACTATATTCAGTTGTGGCATAAATAATTCAATAACCTTCATTTATTTGTATGATGTTAAGTAATTTTACTTCCACAGTACAAAATGTACTTCTAGAGAGTATATCAAGGATGCCATTCTTACTCACATGGCTAAGAAAATATTTAGTCATAAAATAATTTTTTGGCTTTGGTAGCACTTTAGAAAATTACTTTTCTATCATCTGAGTTCTAGCTTCAGTCACACAAACAAGTATACTATTTATTTTAAAACTTCTTTTTGTTAAATGCTCTCATCATAAATAATTATACCAAATACTTCAACTAATTAAATTATGAAGGCTTTTACTTTGTATTTGTCATAACTAATCCAATTTATGTGGCTTTATTAAAATTCTCAAATTTATTGAGCATGAAGAATGGTTCAAGGCCATGAAGTGATGGCAGTGGATATATAGAATAAATCTAAATGCAGATGTACAGGTTATATAGTTATTGAATTTAAAAGACACAAAAAATAATGGAACATTTGCCTTCTGGAAAACTGAAGAGAAAAACATAAAAATACAAGTCTTGTTTTGCAATATAGGTTCCACACTCTGAACTAAATAGTTATTGGAAAAAGGAAATTTGCATGATAAATTAATAGCAACAGTGGAATTAAAAAAAAACACAACTTAGCTTGTACAAGTTGTGAAAATACAACATAATAAAACTTTTACTTATTTTTCTCCTTATGAACATAGAGATAGACATAAAACTACCTTTTAAAATGGAAGTGTTGGGTTAGTAATGATTTATTTATATCTATTGTCAAAATTTATGTAACAGACGTGATATGGAATTTTCCATACTCTCTCCTGACAAACAGTTTCAGAATTTTATCTCGTATGTGCTTGGTTTTCACCACGTAAACAATGGGGTTCATCACAGGAGGAATGAAAAAATGCATGTTGGCCATGACCACATAGAAGTGTGAGGGAAGCCTCGGGCCAAATCGGTGCAGCATGGACAGGCAGATCATGGGTGTGAAGAAGAGGACCACAGCACAGAGGTGGGAGATGCAGGTGTTGAGAGCCTTTAGGCGACCAGCATGTGATGCAATGCTCAGTACAGTTTTCAGAATCAGCACATAAGAAAAAAGAATGAGGATAAAATCAAGTCCCATGGTAGAGAGCAACACAAATAGTCCAAAGATGCTGTTAATCCTTGTGTTAGAACACGAGAGTTTTATGATATCAGGATGTAGGCAATAAGAATGAGAAAGTACATTGGAGTGACAGAAGCACAGTTTCCCTAAGAGGATGGGAAGGGGCACCTGTACAGTCAGAGTTCGTACAATAATAGCCAAACCTATCCTAACAATTATACCATTGGTGAGGATGGAGGTATAGTGCAAGGGACGGGAAATGGCGACATATCGGTCAAAGGCCATTGCCAGTATGACAGCAGACTCAAAATCTTGGAAGGTATGAATAAAGAACATTTGGGTGAAGCATAAGGAGTGAGTCAGCTCTCGAGCATCAAACCAGAAGGTCCTCAGCATTGTGGGGAAGGTGAAGAGGGACAGACCCAAATCAGAGGCAGCTAGCATGGCCAGGAAGAGGTACATGGGAATATGGAGGGACTGCTCCCACCAGATAACTGCTATGATGGTTGCATTGCCCAGCAACGTGATGAAGAACATGGTAAAGAAGGGTATGGAGATCCAGATGTGTTCAGCCTCCAGTCCAGTAATGCCTGTCACCAGGAAAGTGGAGAATATGGAGTTGGTGCTATTGACAGGAAATGTAATGCCAAAGCCACATGCATTTTCTAGAATGAAATGAATTTTGCAGGAATAAATGATAAAGTCTGAGTTTATATTTTTACAATCTGTATGCATATTCCTTGGAATAAATGATGACTAGAAATGAGAGCTCTTTTTAAACTGACCCTGCCTGTGTTTCCAAAATTAAATCAGATACTGTTTCTTAATATATAAAATCTGAGCCTACAACTAGAAAATAATACCTTATCTGTTGAACAATATCTCCAGATATTATATTCTTAATATATTTTAGTAACTGAAAGGAAAGAGAAACTCTTGAATTTTAACTTGTCAATGTTATAAAAATGATATAACTTTAATTTTAATAAAAAAATCTAAAATAAATCATTTAAAATAAATCCTGACTAGAATAATGTATATTCTTACCTTGAACCATAATTGTAGTAGTACAGTATTCCAAGGAATTTTTCTCTGCCTTGTTCAACAGTAATTCATATTAGACCAATGGATCACAGCATGTTTTGATATGCTATTTTTTCAGCGAAGAAATGAGTATATAAACTGAAAACAATAATTTTAAAAATTGCTTATGAGGTTGAAATAATTATTTTATTTTTCTTTGGTGTAAATTCTATTCAATTCAAAATACAATAACATGATTGCTGATGATGTAAAGCTCATTCAAAGTGTTTGTAAGATTTAATCTTATAAACACTGTTTAGAATCTTAATTAATAAAATATAAGGATTGAGGGATATTAATAAGATGACTAAGCAGGAAGCTCCAAATCTTGTCGTCCCACAGAAACATTGTAAAAGAAACAAACACTATCAGAATCACCTTTTTCAGAATGCTAGAAAACAGGCAATAGTTTATAGCAAATAAGCAAATGCTGACTCTATAAAAAGGCCACTTGAAAATTCTCCTGGCATTCAAGGAAATTTCTGCCAAAATACTAGCTGAATACTAGGTAAAGGAAAAGAGACTGCACTAACAGACTCAATAAGAAATCTGTGCTTTGCAAAAACAGTTTGGGAAGCAATCAGACTACCACAGTCACAACGTTATAATATCCAATGTCTGGATTTCAACAAAAAATCATAAGACACATAGAAAACCAGGAATAGACGACCTACCCAAAGAAACAAAATAGAGACACATAAACCATCTTTGTGGAAGAACAGACATTGGAGTTATCAGTAAAAGATGTTAAGTCAACGTCCTACATAAATTCAATAAGATAAAGGAAAACATGAAGAAAGAACTAAAGGGTATCATGAAAATCCATGACATCTCTGGGCAGTGTGGGTGCTAAAGCCTTGCAGTGGCAGCTTTCCCTTACATGTCCAAAACCAGAATACCTGTGACCTGGTTTGATCTTTACTATACATGCAGGTATCTCCTGAGGACAGGAATTTCCTGGGGTGCCCCTTTTCTTTTCTTGATCAGAGGATTATCATTATCCATTTTCACTTTATCATTTTGTTCCAATAATGGTCGAAATACTGGGTTCTTTTTTACATCAGGTCAGGTGAAACTCAAAACAACCATTAAGTGCTGGCATCATCTCAGTTAACTTTACAGTCAATTTTAAAAAATGAATTATCTACACCTCTGGATTACCCATTTATTCAGTAATATATTTTTGGAACTCTCAAAGTTAAGTTCTCTACTATGTCAAGCTGGATGGCAGAGTGAATAGCTACAGGGTTCCATCCCCCTACTAAATTTCTCAACAACCAGCAAGAACTAGTAGAAATATCTTTCTTAAAGTACCAGGAATCAGTTATAGAATTGCAATAATGCAGTGTGAGACAAATCAAAGAAACATTAGTTTAAAAGCCGTAGAGTTTTCTGCTGCCCTTGCTGGCTCTTCCTCTATCCCTTCATGAGTTCATTGTGGAGGCACTCTGCATTCTCAGTGCAAGTCCCTGGTCTCAGTTCCAGAGGGAGCTGAGTAACTTTCATGTACATACTTTCCATATAAAAAAAAAAGTGAAGGTTTCACACTTCCCAATTTCAAAACTTACTACAAGTCTAGAGTATTCAAAACCATGTGGAACTAGCCTAAAAATAGACATATAAATCAATGGGATAGAATTGAAAACTCATAAATTAAACCATTCCTCCATGACTAGCTAATTTTTGACAAGGGTGCCAAGTGTATTAAGAGTGGGAAATAATAAATAACCTCTTCAACAAATTCTTCTGGGAAAACAGGATATCCACTTGTAAAAGAATGAAGTGTAACCCATATATCACACGGTATATAAAAACTAACTATGAATGGATCAAAGGCCTAAACATAAAAGCTGAAACCAGGCCATAAAGCATAAGCTACTTCCCTCACCAAAGTCTATTGCCATGTGTTGGGACAAGATGACTGCTGATGTCTGCAAGGGTTCAGCTTCCTGGATTCCTTTCTTCCCGGGGCTTGCCTCTCTCCAGGCTCAGCTGCTCTGCTATCTTCACAAGGTCAGCTGTAGGCTCTCAAGTGAACGGCTCTGTCTCTCTTCCCAGGGCTTGATTCTCTCCGGATTCAGCTGCTCTGCGTTCTCCTGTGTGTTTACTTCCTGAGACTGAGCTCAAAACTTCAAACTCCCTTCTCTGCAGTGCAGTCTTTCTGTGAGTCCCTACCCACCAAGGGGCAGGAACTCAGTGCCCTACTGATGTGGCCCAGCCAAAGCCTTAATTATTCTTTAATCAAGTAAAAGTGAAGCCTGTGAACCCAATATAATCTAATATGCCTGGAGGGACAGACCAATTTACAAACATAAACCAAAATCTATTTTTGGAATTCATGAACAATATCAATCTGCCATAATGGGCTAACCTAAGATAGGTGAACTCCCGTGTGGGAAAGTCTCAAGGAAACTTGCACATATTCACAAACTATTTTTCACAGACCTGAATGTATGTTCATGAGAAACACTGAAGGGAAGACAAGGAACCAAAGAATACCTCTCTTGTGGCTCAGTGCTGTATGAAGGAAACAAAAGCTGCTTCAGAGAAATCATGTAGCCTAAGTTTGAATTTTTTACTTGTCTCCCCTATAAAGTACAAACCTTTAGATGCTGGGAAAATGGCAAGAAATCCATTGTTATTAATGTATAGGAGAAAAATGTTGAAGGCTGGGAAAGGGAAGTGAAAATAAAAATCCTCTATCCCTTGAGAAGGATCAGAAAGATATCCTAAGGTCACCCTACTAAAGGTCTCACAGTGTTTGAAAAGAGGAAAGATCACTGATAAATTCATTCACACACGACAAAGGAATACAGGGCCTGCCTAATACTGAAGCTGAACCACACACAAAAAAAGAGAGCATACCTCCACTCACCCTGCTTCCTACCACCAAAGTAGCAAGATTCATGTCATATGTAAGCAGTCTCTTGCTAGAGGAAGAATTTAGCAATAACCAAGAGAAGACTTAAAGATGAAGGTAGAGCAGACATTGAGAAAAACTTTCTGGAAAACCAATATTTTTCCTAAACATAAGAAAACAAAGCTAGTGAAGCAGTGAGAACAATCATAGCAAAAACATAATTTTAATCTACTAAATTTTTAAAAAATTGACTAAACCTCCACACCCAAGACAGAATATGAGAAAGGCCCATTTCCTGCCATAAATGATGTTTATAAATCTCTGATTTCCTATGCAAGATATATGACATTTTACAGATATTTGTGAGCTACACAAAGGAAGAAATAAACAATACCCTATCAAGAGTATCAAGAGAAAAATCAATTTAAAAATGACATATTTATAAAAGAGATGTAGGAATTATTAGATAGAGCATTTATAAACATCTATGATTAATATATCAAAGGCTTTAGTGAATAAGGTATACAGCATGTTTGAAGAGATGTGTAATTTTGGCATAAAGAAGGAAACTAAGAAAAATTAAAAGCTCTAGGAATTAAAATACAGGATCAGAGGTGATGAATGACTTCAATAAGCTAATTAATGGAATCTTCAAGCTAATAAAAGAATAACTGCAGTTGAATATATGTGAACAGAGATTACCCAAACTGAAAAGAAAGAGGTAAAGTGTGGGGTAAGAGAGTTAAAAAATAAAAACAGAGCATCTAAGGAATATGTCCCATGACACCAATTCAAATGGACTAACAGCTGAAATTGAAGGAGAAGAGAAATAAAGGGCAACAAAAAAAATTCAGGGAGATAGATAGATAGATGATAGACAGATTGTAGGGACAGAGACAGAGATGACAGAACTAGAGATAGCAAGGATAGAGATATACAGATGTAGAAATAGAGATCAAGAATTTTCCACAATGAAATACATAAAAACACACATCCAACAAGCTCTGAAAGCACTCAACAATCAACAAAGTAAACATCTTTCTACACAAAACCAAAACCAAAGGGAAAATATATTTTGAAGGCTCTCAAATGGTGGGAGGGATATATTTCAAACAAAGAATTGTAAAATAAGAATTACAGTAGTTTTTTTGTCAAAAACTATGCAAGCTAAAAGACAAAGGAGAAGTATCTTTAATGTACTGGGGTTGGAGGGACTGTCAATATAGGATTCTCTCAAAAAGTATTTGATATATTAATAGTATACTATATTCTCAAATATAATATTTCAGAAACTAGAGAAATATAAGCAGTCTTTCAGACGAACTGAGAGAATTCAATTACAGATGATCTGCACTACCAAAAGTTTTAACGGAAGATCCTCATGTAGGAAAAAATGATACTAGACATTAATGTAGATCTACACAAAGAAAATAAAGCACAGAAAATGGTATGAATGAAGGTTAATATCTTTTTCCTTTATCTTTCTCTGAATGATAACTAAATTAAATATCTATAGATATGTATTATGTAGAGTAAGTATAAAAATATATGAAAAAAGAGAAAAAATTGATCAGAATAAATAATTGGCAGCATTATTGTTGATTTTTTTACTTCTATGAACGTAACTTAAACTACACAGAAAGCAGTTTAATACAACTTGAATATAGTTTTTAAGTAATTAAGGATTAATATTTTAATCCCTAGAGCAAACACTACAAGTCATTAACAAAAGAGATACAAATAATAAGCTAAATGTGGGGGAATAATGAAATATAATTACACTTATTTTGTCCAGAATAAGGTATAAAATGAGGGAAAAAAACAAAGCAACAAATTGAACTAATAGAAAGTAGCTAATGAAATAGTAGATTATAATCCAATGATACCAAAAATTACATTAAAATTAAATAAGATTGGGTATAAAACACAGACCAAAATCGATCCTATCTATAATAAATCTACTTTAAATATTTATACATAATTCAATACAATGAAAGGATGAAGACAATTTTACCAGGTGACAATACACAATATAAAGTTAGATCACATGTCTCCAGCTGGGAGATGCCCGCCAGGGGTCTCCCTAACTTCCCCAATAAGACAATAAAGTGCAAAAATTTTAGTTATGTATTACCCTTGGAAAAACAGCATTTACTAGGATGTGGAGACTGATGAGTGAATGCAGGAAATTTATTGAGGAGTTTTTCCAGCAGAGGGGTTTGAAGGTTAGACTTCAGCCCACCCATGGAAGGTAATGGATATGACTATATACAGTACAGCAATAGGCAGGGAAGGTTAGTCCATGGGGAGGTGGTTAGAGACTGAGTACAGCCTGGGGCCAATAAGGGGCTATAAAAGTGAATTCTTTGAGGTATGGCTAGCGGGTAGTAGGCTAGGAGATAGGGTATTCTTGGAATGTGGGAGGGGTTGGTGGTACCTGGTCCTGGAAGTGAAGGTACTTAACTGCCCTACTCCCACTGTTATATGGCTCCTTTGTTCACTCTTGGGAAGAGATGGGCTGTCTCCAAGCATGAAGCTATGGTTTGCCCAATCGGTCATGTAGGTTATGCCTGGAGGTTGCCTTCCTTCAATTTATGAATCGGGGAAGTTGAGTCATGGCCTTATGACCTGTTAATCGTTGCAAACCTTGTCAGGAGGAACCTCTAACACTTACAAAATACGTACAAGATGTATATGCTAATATCTATAATAATTTAATTAAAAGAAGATCTGAAAAATGGTAAGATTACACATATTATATGATTTGGAAAACTCATTATTGTTCGGATGTCAATTTTCCTAGAACTGACCTATAGAGTCAATAATTAGACCATCACATTCCAATAATATATAATCTAGAAGTTTACAAGCTGATTATGAAGTTTATATGGAAATAAAATAGGTAAAACAATTAAGGAGAATGAAGTGGAAGGATTCACACTCCTTGATTTCAATATTCTTTCAAACTACTACAATATGTCAATGTAATAATTGTGGAAGAATTTGTATATAGAGCAATATAAAAAAATCAATATCCAAGCATAGATTCACATGTATGTGGTCAATGGGTTTTCAATAGAAATGCCCACTTAATTCAATGGAAAATGATTGTCTTTACAAAAATTAACTCAAAATGGATCACAGAAAGGTAAAAAAAAATAAAACTGTAAAATTTCTAAAAGAAAACAACAGAATATGATTATTATTTTGCTTTAGACAAAAGTTACTTAGACATAACTCAAAAAGCACAAACTATGAAAGAAAAAAAAATCATTCTACTCCACAAAATTGAAAACTTCTTTTTGAAAGACACAGTTATGAAAATTAGGACAATTCACAGTCTGGGACAAAATATTTGCACAAGGTATATTTGAAAAAAGACTTGTACCCAGAATACATAATTTTCAAAATAGGTAATAGGAAACCAAACATGATATAGAATTGGACAAAATATTAGAACAGTCATTATCAAAGAATAGAGACTGAAAGCAAATATGGTATTAAAAGATGTTCAGCACATTTGGTCACTAAGGAAATACAAATTAAAAACACAAAATCATACCCCTAAGCCTATACACAGCTAATAGGATGTCTTCTAGAATATATGGCAAGGACTTGAAGCAATCTCACACTCTCATATTAATAATAGGAATATAAAATGCTATTTTTGGTAAAGCAGTCTGAATCATTGGTATTTCACCAACCCAAATAAAAACATACCCATACACACATCTATTACCTGAATATTTTAATTGTTTTCATAATTGCCCCCAACACTAAAGAACACAAATATCCGTCAAAGGGTGAATGGATAAACAAATCACAATCTATTAACAAAGCATGAAGCTATATGGCAGTAAAAATCATTAAACTTCTTATACATGAGAAAACCTGGGTAAATCACAAAAGCATAATGCTGAGCAAAGGAGGCCAAAAACAAACAGCTATATACCACATGCTTTCAATTTTATATTCTGGAAAAGCCCAAAATATAGTGACAGAAATCATATAAGTGGTTTCCAGGGAGTGGAGTCAGTAGGAGAGGGAACTGACTTCAGAGTACTTCATGGAACATTCTGTTGAGTGATGGAAATACTCAAAATTTTGTTTGTGGTGATAATTGAATGTAGGTATTCCTCTTTGTCTAAACTTATAGAACTGTATCCCTAAAACTTATGAAATTTACTATATTTAAGTTTTATCTAAATAAACCTGATTCTTCCAACAAAAGATAAATAATTATGAGTTTTGCCATGTAGAATAATCCATAATTATCTTAGATAAACATATATTGTCACAGATGAAGCAGAATCAGGATAAGGATGAAAAAGAGGAAATAGCTTTGAGAACTATTATAAACAGGGTCCCACTTCAGAGCTTGGATTTTATAATGTTTCCTCATCAAGTGCCTACACAGACTCCAATTTTCTGAAAAAAAAAAAATGATTCACTTATGTTTGTTGTATGATATATAAGTACTTCTGAACTAGAACTGAGACCTAAAATTACACATTTAAATACTTTGAATTGATGGGTTAGGCAACTTACAAAAGAAAATGCATGGATATCCAACAATACATAAAATACTTTCACCCTCACCAATTATACATATGACAGTATAAATTAAAGAAACAGCAATATGCTCTTTTCAGCTAGCATGTTGGAAAATTTAAGAGATTAGCAAACATAAAATGAAAAGCAGACAAATCTTACACTTCTGTAGGTAAAATTTTATTTAACACTTTGAAGAGAAATTTGACAGTAATTACATATGAAAAACTGATGTACTTGGCCCAGAAATTTAACTTAAGCGTTCTCTCTTACAGAAACACTAACACAAGTGCTCGGCGTATTTACGAAAATGGAAGAATTACTTATAATAGTGAAATGTTATTAAAATACCTAAAAATCTTTAGAGAAACAGTTAATGCATGATGTTACATTTCTATTGTAAAATATTAAGCAGCTTTTCAGTACAAAGGGGTATATTCTTTGAAGTAGTAAGGAAATATGTTTTGGTAGGCTCTTGAGAGACAAACAGAAGGATAGAATAATAGATTCTGATTCCATGTACTTTATTATATTTTATTTTCTCCTCAGAAAGATAAATTTAGCAAAAACATTTTTCTGCCTCTGGAGAAAGAAATAGGGGTCCTTGCTCTAAAATCACAAGAAAGCATTTGATTTTTTTCTAAGTTTTGTTAATAAACATGCACATACTTGTATTAAATATATTTTCTAAATTACTTATGTCATCAGTTAAAAAGCTTGGCATTTCCTAAACATTTAATTTTATCTAAACATAGCTGCAATTTGTATGCTTTATGTTTTCACTTTAGCTGCTTTTCATATTATAAAAGAAATAATCACTAAGATGCATTGTTATAACAAAAATGAGAGTTGTTGGACTCTGCAGTACAAAAGGAAGCTCTAAGATGTATAATGTTAATATATGCTCTCTCCTTTCTCAGATCCCTTGGGAAAACAAATTAATTTAAGTTTCTTAGCTGGGATACTTGGGAAATCTCAGGGCTTTGTTTAATCTCAGCAGAGCCTTCCAGGCACCTAGGAGACCCTCTCTTGTTGGTCAGTAAAGGACCATTAAACCACAGAGACCCTGAAATAAGTTCCTATTTTTCTACACTGGGTTGAGGAACTCAGTGCCCTACAAGAAACGACAACCCTGCCAACAGACACATCTGAAAGTGAAGGGGTCATTTAATGTGCAGTGAGTCAAGTGTTTCAGAGATAAAATATCAATGATTAATCCTGATAATGTCCATTCTGATGTACTGGTGTAATCATGACCAGCTACCCAGGATGAAGGATCCAACAGAAATAGCTAATGCTGTTGAGTTGGGATGTATGAAATGGAGACAAAACTTTTTTGAGAATCCTGGGTTTGAAAAGTAATAACATCTTAAGGTTAAGTAATTGGTTTGTTTTATCTATGCTGTCTTCTAAATAATAGTTATTATCATGATGATCAAATTAGATCCTATGTGTTATGTAATGCTTTAACTGTTTTTCACTAATTTCATTTATGAATAATGTGTTTAGACAGTTATTGAACTCTGATGATTTCATTAAAATTATGTTTCTCATAATTTTTCCTAAGCCCTGAACCAGTGTCTCATGTGTGTAATTTGCAAACATATACTAGATTTGACTAACTCAATATGTACTAATTTTAGGAACTAAACCATGATATCATCATAGAATTTTGCAAATTTTGGAGTATTTTCCCCATTAAGCAAGAATTTTTCCAAATGTAAATGTTGAACTCATGCTTACTAATGATATTTGTCATCTCTATAAACTAAAAGTCATTCAAATTGTGGTCGTTTTGAAAGCATTACTTTTCAATACCCAATTTAATTTGTCAGTTTAAAAAAATTTACTTGGGTAAAAAGTAAAAAAATTTACTTGGGTCAAGAACTGTTTTGCTAGTATTTTGAGACTTGTTGACATGTCATTTTAGCCATTTATTAAAAATACTAGATGGTTATAATATTTCTGAACCTGAGTTTTCTTTAAAGGCATTATTATTTTGCAGAAGTTGTGCCTTTACATAGATAATACATTTGTCTTCCCTCAACTAATGCTTTTTCAGAATTTAAGGAGAATCTTAAATACCAACTTATCAGTGAATCTTCTCCTACATTCCCAAGTTAATTATATACATATATACATATATACACACTTACATATACACACACAAAAAAACTTTTATACAGTTATGTTTGTATGCATATATATAGATGTAAAACTCTGAATAAGACCTCAATATATTACTTTAAAGTATAAATTTTGTTTGCTTTTCCATTTTTTCAGCATTGTAGAATATTCTTTTCTCTTTTATATTTACTCTTTCTAAATGCAAATTAACATAAGTATGATTACTTATATTTTGACAGTAAGGAATTTTAGTTTTCAGAAAGTTTAAGTTACCCTCTGGGCATAGGGATGAAATGATAGAACCAATATTTAAACCATAAAAATTAGGTGTTCTTCCAAAATGCTATTATATTTCTCATGCGTGCTTGAATCTCCAGTGCTTCGATGGTGCTTGACACAAACAAGGCTGTCATTAAAAATTGTGTAACTGACACAATGTGCTATAACATAAAACATAACATAGCAATATAGTATAACCTAAAAGCAAAAGCAGAGTAAATAGAATTTTCTTTCCAGAATCTGTGATAAAATGGGTTTAGAGCTAGGTACTGTTATTGATAAACATAAAGTAAATAAAGGAATTAGGGTTAATGATTCTGGAATTAAAAGGGTTGCATTCAGTTTGATGACTGAAGCTGAAGTTATGGTAAAGCAAGAAGTGTCAATACTGACAACAAAGTTGCATGAATGTATGTGAGTGTGTGTGTGTTAATGAGTACCTGTATTTATTCTTATGTATAAGTGCAGGATGCTGTAAAACAAGAAGTGTTATTGATTTTTATCTAATTCTCCTTATTTAGAAGAGCACTTCTTATTTAAAACAATATAAAATGAAGCCTTTACTAAAGCAAAAATACAATGTTTTAAAAATTTTTGCAGGAATATGGCTTCTGCTGGACTTAGAGAAAAACAACTTTCCACATTTATAGTGCATTCAATATTTAAATTTCCTATAAATATATGAAATATATGTATGTTGTTTTTTGTACATAACATATGAATTAGTTAGCTATTTTGATTGTATAAATTTAATTACTAGGAAGAGAAAAAAATTCCCACATATATAATGCATTCAATATTTATATTTCCTATAAATATATGAAATATATGTATGTTGTTTTGTACATAACATATGAATTAGTTAGCTATTTTGATTGTGTGTGTAAATTTAATTACTAGATCCAAGAAATATGTACTGACCACAAGTTTTAGTTATTCCTCCTTAGAAACATACAGAGGGTAGGTATTAACATTGCCATTTTACAAATGGGGAATTAGGGACAGAGATTAAGTTATGTGTTCAAAATCAAACTGTTAGTAAAGGATGGGGTCAGATTTTGAACCTGGGCAGTTTGATTTCTTATCCTGTGCTTTTTATAAATACAGTACTAACAGAAAATAAGCAGGCATTAAATAGATAATTGCTTCACCAACAATATTTCTGAAGAAAACAAAAGAAATGTTTGTAAGGGCTGGGAGAGATTAAATTAATCCTTATGCTTACAGTATATATTTAAAGTTCCTGCAGAGCATCTGGAAATAGGTATCTAGAAGTGAGTCAAATATGTAATATATATTTAGAAAAGGTATGTGGGTTGAGAATGTAAATTGGGGAGATTATTGAAGATTTGAGAGTGTTCAAAATGTTCAGAAATTATGGATTAGGAAAGAAGAGAACCAGCAGAGAAGTAAATTAGGGAGAAATTGGGAATGTATGATTTCTGTCCAAAGTAAGCTCTAAATTTGTAAGAGGAGAGAATATATATACGTGATTTAGGGAATTTTGAAATGGAGAGAAAAAAATGAAAAAGACATTGTTGACAAAAACGCCACTGAAGTTTAATTTACTTTTAATTTACTTTTAATATGATATGTGGATTAGGTGTATAAGAGTCAAGTGGGTGAATGTGTATTTCTGGTAAAGGGAGTCAAATTATTTCATGAACTAGAGGTACATTTCCTTTCTGAATGAGTTGAAGGAAAAGAATTTGAGAAGGTATCCCAAGAAAACATACATTTTGATGAACTTTGGGTTTAGTATTATTCAGAATCCATTCCTCATACCAAAAATATTTATTTTTAACAGATATATTGAAATATAATTCAGATAAAATGAAATTCACTGATTTTAAGAGAATAATTTTATGAGTTTTAAAAAATATATGAAAATTATCTGTTGTGTTACAGAACATTTTCATCTCCAAAAAGGTTATTCCTTCCCCTCTGTAGTCAATTTCTTTGATTGCTCTGACCCAGCCTCAGGCCCCAATGCCTAGAAACATCTGACCAGCTTTCTAACACTATGATTTTGTCTTTTAGGAGTTTCATATACCCTATGGGGTGGGGCAACAGAGCCAGCCTTGTCTCTCTAGTCACATCATGTATATGCAAGGAAGCCAAAAATACAGGTTTTCTTGATGATTTGTGTTTTAATTTTGCTTTTATTGTGCCTGACAAAATACAGTTATCCTATGGCTCCGCAATTATGTTATTTTAATAAAATAAATTAAAGTTAGGTTTCAAAAAAAAAAAAGAATTTCCTGTAAATGGAATCATACAGTGTATGGTCTTTTGTATTTGTTTTCTTTCACTTACATAAGTGAGTCATTCATGCTGTTGTATCTATCATTAATTTGTTCTTTTCATTTTAAATTGTACGGAAATGATGCAGTTTCCTTATCCACTCAAGAGTGGAGGTGTATTTGGTTTATTTCCAGATTTTTTGCTCATATAAAGCTACTATGAATAATTGTATACAAGTCTTTGTGTAGACTTTGTGTTTTCCTTTCTTAGGTAAATTCTTAATAGTAGGATTGCTGATTATATTTTAACTGTATAGGTGCATGTTTAACTTTGTAAGAAACTGACAACCTGGTTTCCAAAGGGGCTGTACCATTTTGCATACATTCCATCAACTATGCATGATAGTTCCAGTTCTCCCACACCCTCACTAACATATGATATTTTACTCACTTTAATTCCAGCCATTCTAATAGTATGTTATTGTAGTTTCATTTGCACTTTCCTAACAAATAATGATGTTAAATATCTTTTCATATGTTTAGTTAACATTCATATATCAAAAGAAACAATTCTGAAGCTCAATTTTGAGTTCTCCATGTCTTACGTTTATAACTCCATGTATAACCAATATTTTAACTTCAAATTTGACTTTTCAGCTTTCTTGACACACAATTTCTCAATTATAGGCCTGCCACATCCTGAAACTTTAGCCCTACCTACACCTCACCATGACAGGTTTTAATGACACTACTTCTAATTGGCCCATCTTCTCCTTCATTGGTATCCCTGGACTGGAGGCTGCACAGATATGGATCTCCATCCCCTTCTGTCTCCTGTACCTGCTGGCCCTTGTGGGTAATGTTGTTCTCCTTGTCCTAGTTAAAGAAGAACAGAATCTTCATGAACCCCAGTTCTATTTTCTGGCCATGCTTGCCTTCACTGACCTAGGCCTTTCATTGTCCACAATGCCTAGTGTTTTGGCTATCTTCTGGTTTGATATCCGTCACATTGGCCTGGATGCCTGCCTGACCCAAATGTTTTTCATCCACACCCTCTCCTCAGTAGAGTCAGGTGTCCTGGTGGCCATGGCATTTGACCGCTTGGTAGCTATCTGTGCTCCACTGAACTACACCAGAATCCTGACGCATTATACTGTTGCTTGCCTTAGTGGAGCTGCCCTCATACGAGGTGCCACTCTGATGGCCCCGCTGCCTTTTTTCCTTAGAATCTTTCCTTTCTGTGGGGCCAATATCCTCTCACATTCTTACTGCTACTATCCAGATATGCTGAACCTGGCCTGTGGGGATGTCACTTTCAGCAGTGTTTATGGATTGGTTTTCGTACTCTGCACATTTGCAGTGGATGTTGTCTTCATCCTCGCTTCTTACATGAAGATCTTGGGCACTGTTATGACACTGGGAAGCCAGGACAGGAACTGGAAATCGCTGCACACCTGTGCTTGTCACCTATGCACAGTGCTTGTGTTTTACATGCCCCTCATCAGCCTGGCAGTGCTGCACCGTTATTCCAGGGACACTTCCCCAATTTTGTATACGACTATGAGTAATGCTTACCTTCTGATGACTCCGCTGCTCAATCCTCTTGTCTACAGTCTCAAATCCAGGCAGATCCAGGCTGCCCTGCGTAAACGATTTTGGGTGCAACGTGTCATTGCTGGGGAATGAGATTGTCTGTGGATCAAAAGGAGCAACCAGTTAAAAATTGTTCAGAATGTACTATGTGTCAAGTAGTATGCTAGGCAACATGATTTCAAAAATGAGAAAAAGCTGAGGTCTTTCCCCCAGAAGCACATCAGCTAAGTAAAGAGGTGAAGGAAGGGGAGCAGAATACATAAATAAATGACCAATACCTGTGGACAAGAATGATAATTGTATTATAGTGATTAAGGTGAAATGGCAATAGGAACCCATGTTCCCTCTCTTTTTGTGTGAGTTGGATGAGAATCATGCTGCTCCAGCTGCATAGTTGAGGGGCCTGGCTCTGTATTATACAAGATCAATGAAAAGCCAATATTTCATCTGATTCTTGATTGCCCATGTGGCTAACCTGAGGTATTAAACACCCAAAACTGATGATAAATTTATGATTATATGTTTAATATTTCTATTTCTTGTAATTGGATGTTGATTAATGTAAAGAATGTTCTAGCTATTGACAAAATCTGAAAATAAATAATCTATAAGGGTCTGAGAAATGGTTATTTTTAGCCATCTTGTTATTTATTCAGAATTCATTTTCTATTTAGATATTTTTGTTTTCTCATTACCTACTGAGAATAGGTAGGGTCTTACCCTGATTTCTGAAATAAGGATGCATCTTCCTTCTCTAAACTTTACAAAGAAGAAAATGGAGTTATTTCATTCTCTTCTGGGGTTAACTCTTGTGAACTTACATTCATAAGCAATTGAAGAATCTGCTGCTGGGATTAGGGATAAAGGCAAATAGATTTAACTGCCCATTGAATAAATTAGCATGGGGTATCATTAGCAAGAATGCAAAGCTACTTTGTGAAAGTCTTAGTTTGATTCCTAAATGATACTCAGGTAATCAATCAAAAATATTTTTTAATTCTGACATATTTAGTAGGTATCAGACTCACACAGTAAATAGAGTATTGACATAGTTTACACTCTACTAATGACAATCATTTAACATTTTGGAAGAGTAAATGAGTGACATTCCTTAATGGAATATAATTAGTAAGAAAATGGGGCTTAGTTAGTATTGCCATATGATTGCAGAGTAGTGAAAGCCAGTGAAATCTGGGTTTGTTAGGAACAGCTTCTTGGAAGAGTATGAAAGGACCATGAGGAGAAAAAGTAAAAGCTTAAAATTTATCTAAATTCTCAATGCATTCATTTACCTCTGATCTCTTAGACACTGATGGTATTGAGGAGTTGAAATTTTAAATATGTGATCCTTTCCATTAGTGAGAGACCATTTGAGAAGTATAATGAACACCCTCATTCAAAAAAAATGTTTAACATCCTTTAAGGTCCAATTTAATCTTTACCTTTATAGTAAATTTTCCCATTCAGAAGCCTCTTAACTCTGACTTTTCTAATCATAAGTATACATAACTATGGGCCATGGTTCAGCAATTTAACTAATTTTTTAAAGAGCCAAAACTTTCCCAAAGGGGGAACTCCTCACTTTTCTGTGTGGTTTTGGTGGTACAAAGAATTTCAAAACTCTAATACATCTTTCTTTTAGACTTTAGCTATAGATACTGAAAAACTGGAATATTTATGTTGGAGCGAGTATGAAAGATTTTTGTTTCAAGGACTGTAACATTAGACAGACACTGAACTACTTGTGATCATCATTTACCCTGTCTATATGGAGGAAGCCCAACAATACTAAGAAAAAATGAATAAAAAACAAAAATTGAAGCAGATATGAGACATTGCTTCAGAGAGAAAAAGTTGTTACACTGCTGAGTCCTTAAGCTACAAGGTCTGATGGCCCTCCTTTGATCCTGTGACATATCTTAGTATCCCTCCCAGGCATGTACACCAATAAATTCCATATTTTACATAAGCCTTTTTGGTTTGCTTTCCTTTGTTTTTGAATGAAATTAAGGCAATTTAAAGGCATATTCTAACAAATATGAAGGTTTGAGCTATTTATTTAATTTTTCCCATGATATGGTCAATTTATTCTTGTCTTTGCTCCTTCACTAAATAGCAAGTCCATAAAGAATGGCATCTTTGTCTGATTCATCTGTCTACCCAATATTTGGCCCATGGTTAATTATCAAAACGATTGTGTAAAGATGGAAAACAAGGAGGGACAGAGGAAATATATGAGTAACAAAGAGCAAAGGGACAAATGTTAGAAGAGGTATACATGACTACTAAATCAATAAATTAAAGATTCATGCATAATGTCTAGATACCGTGATTAAAAATGGATGGAGTAAATGAATGTAGTGTCTGACTCTTTGTTGTGGTAATTAATTTCGTGTCATCATAAGTGTGCATAAATTATCTGATGTCTATTACCAATGTGCAAAGATAGAACGGCCAGACAAACATTACTATATAGAAAATATTTGCATGAAAATTTGGATTGAAATGAGAGGCTTTAAGATAAATTTCAATATAGTCAAACCTAGTATGAATCCTTTTGTCCATTTGCAAATACATGCAATTTAAGGAAATCTATATAGTGAAGAAACTCTATCTATGAACTAGAGAACAACTGTATTATTCTCTGATCACCTTATTTCTCATCATCTGAATGTTAGAAGAATTTATGCCATTATATTTATATTTAAATCCTGTTATGGTCTTTGACTTCCATTATAACTTTCACTTAATTTAATAATAGTTAATATTTCTTGACCATTTACTATATGCAAGGCCCTGTTGTAAACATATTTTATAAATTATTATACAAATGTAATTATAAATTGTATCATCCTTAGAAGTAGGTACCATTATTAACTCAATTTCACTTCTAAGAATACTGAAGCATAGAGAGTCTATGCCACTATTTTCCCTGAATGATGTAGCTGATAAGTTACAAAATCTTTATTTTAGTTTAAAAGGTATATTCTTATATTCAATTAAATGTAAAATCCAAATTGATGAACTCAAGTATACATTACATAGAGGAGCAAAGTTTAGGTGCACTGCTTTTTGTGATTTTGCTTTAATACCTCACTGAATTTTAAGTTTAGATGAAACTTAGATTAGGATGATTACAGAATGCAAATTGTAAACCATAAAAATAGTTAAATAAAAATTGGGAAAAATAAACCCTTTTTATTCCATTGAGAATATTTCTCCCTACAATATTTCTTACTTCCCAAAGATTATAAATATTTGCACAACAATATAAATATTTGATTTTAATCAGATTTGGGCCTTTATCTACATTGTATGTATATATATGCATGAGGAATTATTTTATAGAAAATATTTGCATGACTATTTGGATTAAATAGAAGGCTTTAAGGTAAATTAAATGAACTCTAGGAATGAAACACATAGAGTGAATATTTAGACAGTTTAAAAAATCTCTTTCCAAGCATAATATTTAAAATAGTATGTACACTCTTACCTCTAGAAAGATAGTAGGGAAAAGATGCACAAATGTAACAAAGGGAATACTTCATGCAGGAAATGAATGCCTATTTCTCCTTTTTTTTTTTTTTTTTTTTGGATCCTCTCGTAACTTTTAATCAGTTCCTCAAAGAGCCCTCTCTTTGCTATTTATCCCACCTTAAATGCAAACTGTCTACACAGCACACTTTTAATCTCGTATTTTTACAATGTGCACTAGTGTGTTTAGGACAGGTGTTAGGAAAGGAAAAAATATTTGACATGGTGATGTGCAAAAGAGGAGAGTAATACCAGCCTAGCCTGTGTGACAGTGCAAGGGCAATAGTAGGACATAGGAAATTAGAAAAGTTTAAACATGGGAGATAAAAGTGTTAAGTGCTTTAAGTAGTCTCTGTGTAGACACACAGCCTAAGACTGTCCTGAGATGAGAGCATAGGACAGAACAGAAAGACAGGGTCCATACCAAAGGAGCAGAGAACCAAGGCTAGTCCATAGATGAGGTCACATGAATAGACCCACATGCTAGCTGCACCACATCAGGGTGGGAACAGAAGGAGTGGAAGAGCACTGTCCTGTTTGAGCAGGATTAGCAAGAGGGTCATCAGCATCAGTGCCACTTCCTGGGCCAGAGCAAACAACTCCATTTGAGTAAGGGGGGAGTGGATTAGGACCACAGTGTAGCACAGTGTGTGGCAGATGGCCCTAAAGTAGTCAGAGGACATTACCAGCAGGATGTATGATCCAAGGAAGAGATGATAGGGATGAAAAACAGCCAAGAAGTCATGGAACTCTATCTTCCAGGTAGATGAGGAAGAAAGACATTAAGTACAGTGGGTAGTACGGATGCTAACATGCCTGTATTGGTGGTTGCCAACATGGGCAGGAATACATATTGGGGCTCATTTTGCGTGGGGTCCTTTCATTTTGTGTGAACAATGATGCTGTTTCTGAGGATGACAGTCACATACATGATGCCTAATGGGATCGATACCTAGACATGGGCCTGTTCCAGCCCTAAGGTGACTAAAAGAAGGAAGAAGGGCAGCTGGTAGTAGATTTTATTGAACATAGACATAATAGGAGAACCTAAAAAAGAGAACATGTTTAGGAACGCCAAGCAGTCAAGCTCATTCATCATTTTGTCAATTTAAAACACATAGTGAGAAACAAAAGGAAAGAGAAAGTAGGTTAACATACTTGCAATACAGTGCAAATAGAGTAGAAGCTACACCCTTCTGAACCATGGGCTGTGAAATATCCATACGCACTCTCTCTGGGCTGATGTGATGACTTAAAGGACCGCAGCTGAGGTTTGAGTAAGGGAAGCAAACAAATGCAAGGTATACGAAAACCACATTCACATTTGCTCTATCAGACACACAGTTTCATGTATACATGACCACAACTCTAATTCACCAATTAGACTGCTGGACACCAACCAGGTTTTACCTGAATTTTTTTGTGCCGAGAACATGTGGTACCAGAATGTTACCACGAGTGATGCCACAAATGTATGCTTATTTAAGTATAACAAATTGCCATAACAGGCATAGCATAATCTTAATTTATGACTTGTTTCATCCATGTGTTTTTGTTTATAAATAGCACTTTTTTTTATCTTTCACATAATGCATGTATTCTATCCTTAACATGTCCTACTCTTTGCCAAATTATCCACTATCTATATTTAACATAACTTGGGAATGTGGATGTCTCACAAGGTACTTGTTTGCTCTGTTTATCTATTCTTAACAAATGTCATATCTGCATGTATCTCACTAATTATTTGTTTATTCACTATCTATACTTAATGCATCTTGTGGGTTTTATATATCTCATTTATTTTTCTTGTATTCTGAAAAATAATTGAATATTTTAAAATGATACAGCAAATGTACCTTACTACTGCTGGGGATACCAAGTTTACTAAGATATGGTTTCTACTCACACATCTAGATATATGGCAATTTTTGGTGAAAGTTATAAACAAATACGAACACAAAATCAAATGACTATTGTGATGCAGTAATAAGATAGATCTATGAATAAAATGGGAATAAAATGAATGAATTGTAATTGTGTGTGTCAACAATAATCAGGAAAGGACATACTTGGATCAAATACCCACAAATGCTTTGCATCCTGAAGAGTAGACTACTTTTCTGGTCACAGAATGTGTCACATTTTTACACAACAGTGTGCTTTCATAAAAGTCTGGAAAGAAGTATGCCAGTAAAAAAATGACAGGACCTGCTCATGAATTTGCTGTGTAGGGTTACCTAACACCTACAGGTAACCCTTAAGAACGGTGTCCAGTAACTATTTATAACTCTGAAATAAGCATTTATCCCCTATTACTTTAGAAGTTAAGCAGAACAAAATTCACATTTAAGGAGTGAAATGATGGCAGCCCAGTAAGGAGAAGTCACTTGTTCAATTGTTGGTGGCTAAGAATTATTCTCAACTATATTTCCTAAATCAATGTATGTTCTTCATATTATATCCTACTTATTGATTAAAAAACAATAAAGGGGAGTAGATGTGGCTCAAGAAGTTGATTGTTGGCGGTGGACTTGGCCCAGTGGTTAGGGTATCTGTCTACCACATGGGAGGTCCGCGGTTCAAACCCCAGGCCTCCTTGACCCGTGTGCAGCTGGCCCATGCGCAGTGCTGATGCACACAAGGAGTGCCATGCCACACAGGGGTGTCCCCCGCGTAGGGGATCCCCACGCGCAAGGAGTGTGCCCCATAAGGAGAACTGCCCAGCGCGAAAGAAAGTGCAGCCTGCCCAGGAATGGCACCACACACACAGAGAGCTGACACAGCAAAATGATGCAACAAAAGGAAATGCAGATTCCCGTGCCACTGATGACAACAGAAGTGGACAAAGAAGGTGCAGCAAATGGACACAGAGAGCAGACAACCGGGGTGGGGGGAAGAGGAGAGAAGTAAATAAATAAATAAATAAATCTTTAAAATAATAATGGTAAAAAAAGAAGTTGATTGCCTGCTTCCTACATGGGAGGTCTTGGGTTCAGCACCAGTGCATCCTAAAAACTAACAAACAACAACAACAACAACAAAGCAAACAAACAGAAAAAAAGAACAAACTCAGGGGACCTATTTGGCTCAGTGGTTGAGCAATGGCTTCCACCTCTCAGGTCCCAGGTTCACTCCCTGGCCTGGTATATCAAAAAAAGACAAAATGAAAAAATAATCGGAGCAGAACATTTAAACAAACAAAATAAGACTGATGTGAACAAAACTGATAAAGGAGAAATAAACAGCAGCAACTGTTTGTGACCAAGAATTCTTTTATATATGGGCAAAAGAACAGACCAATACAAAGTTGAGAGAATCAGTTATCAAAAATTTATTGATCTCTTAAAATGCACCAAGTATTGTGGTAAGATCAGCAGGTGACACAGATGATAGATAATTTATGATCACAGCTCTTAAGTTTCCTGTAGATTATGTTATTTTTGGTGGAAGAAACATCAATTCAAAACCATGTACTAGGAAAGGCAGTTCATTTTATCATTACTATTAAATATAACCCTGTTAAGGACTCTCTTAGTTTTCCTGAACTGCTATGAAAAATATCAGGGAAGGAATTTATTGGCTCATAGATTAGAGGGTAGAAGGCTTGCTCCTTTCCCAGGTTAGAAGTGGTTTGGTTGACCAGCAATCTGCAGGTTGCTTAGATTTCCATTCACAAGGTGATATCCTATCCCTCCTCTTACCAGTTCTAAATTCTGACTTCCCATCCCTTCTCATGGCTTTCTCTCAACTCTGGCTTCCAGTTTCTTTCTCACTATAAGGCCTCCAGTAATCTGATTAAAGGTCATCCTCGTAGAGTTGGACCACTCCTTGACTTAAAAGAAGACTCACACGTGATGTTTTGTTTTTTTTCCCTCCCACCTTTCCTTCTCCTTCCTCCCTTCTTTTCTCTCTCCTCCTATCCCTCCTCCTTCCCACCTTTGTCCCCTGGAGCCTGCTGGGGCGAGAGGTGGGTATTGCAGGTGCTAACTCTCCAGGCTGCCCGGGAGGTAGCTGGCAGGTGGCAGGAGGAGGGAGGAACCACGATGGTTTCGGGTGGCAATTCCAGCATTGGCAGCAGATACTGTGACTCCTCCACCACGGCTACAGCGATGGGAGCCATGGTATTAACGGGTGAAGAAGCCTAACTGGAGCACATCCATGCCAACCACAAGCTCCTCCTCCAGGCCTTTGAGAAACCAACACAGACCTATAGATTCCTTGGAATTCAACATGTCATAGCACCAATATTTTTGCACAGAACTCATATGCCTTATCAAACTCCAAGACAAACATCAAATGGAAAACATTTAAAGATAATGTTATCAAAAGTAGAGGAAATGAAAGGAGAGCAAGATTCTCATAGCTTGTCAGATCACCTGCAGCTTATATTTAGTGGTTTCTTTCATAAAAATAAGTCATCACAAAACTCAGAAAATAGAACAAAATTCTGTTAACCTGGAAGTTCTGCTTGTAAAAATTTGCCAGACACACAGAAAATAAATAACTGAAGTATGTTAACTTGCCCAGTAAGGCAAGTTCCACAGGTAAAAAGCAGGTGCCTTTGAATCCTGACTTCAATCAAACAAAACATGCTGGTCCCTTGCAGGTTCATGTAATGAATTGTAACTTAGTAACAGCCACATGGTGAAGTCTTACTCCTTGCTATTTAAAGTGATTTGTCTGGGAAGGAGAGTTTAATGGATTGATTAATGGAGAAACCAATGAAAATAATGATGTCAGTTAAGAACTTACAGCTAGAAGTAAAGGAAATTGTGAGGCTGGAGAAAAGACATTTGTTTCACAAATGACAGAATTTGATAAAAAGAGGCACTTCCAGCTTTTAGATAGGGAATATGAAGTAGCCACACAGAAATGGAATAATGTCCAATGAGGAAGAAAAGAGCAACATGGGTAACTATTCTTGATGGGAAGAGGCTGCATCCATTTGAAACATTTTCTCAGGGAGTTCGATTGCAGTTTACTCTTTGCTGGACAGGAGAGACTGTTGTAGAATTTGAGAGAGGTTCAATTATTTGCGTATAGAGAGGTCAGGACTCAGGAATGATTTTGAGAAGGAAAAATGGTTTATTGATGGCTGGCCAGACTCGGGAGCTTTCTGTTTCAATCCAGGACTCAGGAGCTTTCTGTTTCAATCCCGAGCCCCGAACAAGACTTTTGAGTTTCTTTTATACTGAAGGAAAAGGTTAAATGGTCCCTTTGTTTCAGTTCTCAATAGGCTTGAGTTAGCATACATATCTTCCACCTCTTAGGTAAGCTTTTAGCATGGACTTCATACATTCTAGATAAGCTTTTAGCATATTTTGTTTGCATTTCCCCTGAATACTTTTATTCATAGCCCACATCAAGACCAGTGATAAATTTATAGCTCCTAATGCGAAGTTTCTTGCCATGAGAAATTCAGACAATCTCCATCAAGAAAGCAAGCCTGGTTCATTTAAACCTACTCAGACTATTGCTGTTAAAGAATCATTGGCTACAGATCTACAAAGAAGAAAAGAGATACTTCAAATTAAAACTGGAAAAAATTATGAATATTTTATCAATCCCTTTAAAAAAATGGTACAAGACAACAAACTGAAGTAAGAGATGACTTGCATTGCTGTTGGTGCACTCTGAACTGTCGTAAGGTTTATAGTTTATTCAGACATCTTAAACTCTGCCATAGCAGATTTATCTTCAATTACGTTTATCACACAAAAGGTGCTAAGATAGATACTTCTATCAATGAGTGTTATAATGGCCCCTTTGCAGGAAATCCTCAGGATATTCATTGCCAACCTGGATTTGCCTTTAGTCACCATGGACCAGTAAAGAGAACACCTATCATGCACATTTTTGTGTGCAGGCCAAAATGAACAAAAGCAAACATGTCTGAATTTCTTGAATCCAAAACTGAAGAAGTGGAAAAGCACGAACATATAGCAGTAGACACAATTGTCTATATTTTCATAGTGATACCTTCTTACATCTCCATCCTCAAGAAATGGAAGTAGTGAAGATGAAAAGATCCCAAAGGGCTAAGAGAGAAAACCAGCATACATAAATTGAAGAATTTTCTGTTACTGAAAGAAAGAAATGATGAAATTATGGAATCTCCATGTTTTGAAGCATGGGTTTACTGCTCACAATCAAATGAATCTTGCCTGTATGCTGTTTGTAGAAAAGTATGGACAGGAAATAATTAAGAAGAATTCATGGCAAAACTTCATGCTTCATTAAGTCAGCATGCATGACATCAATCTTATTAGCATAAGGTCAACAGATAAAGCTGTTATCAAGCTCTGTGAAATGCAACAAACAATAGAAAAGGGAGAATCTGCTTCCCCGGCAAATGAAGAAATCATCGATCAGAATGTGACAGCAAATGTATTTAGTGAAATTAACTCAGAAGAGAAAGATTTGAAAACAGATGGTGTAACAGTTTGATATTATTGATGAATGCCAAAAAGAAACATTGGACTATGTTTGTAAACTGATCTTTTCATCTGGGCATATTGGATTATATTGGTTTCATGGGTTTACTTGATTAAGTAATTATGTAAAACTCTTGTGCCAGTAGGACATAGAACCCCACTGTTCACTGGGTGGGGAATCACAGACAAAAGACATTGTAAAGGACAGAGTTAAGAGTTTTTGATGTTGGAGTTTTGATGTTTGAGTTTGATCCTGAAGCCTTAAGCTGGAGCCCCAGGAAGTAAGTTCACAGAGGAAAAAGAAGCAAGCCCCAGGAAGAGAGAAACCCAGGAAGCCTCAACCATTGCATATGTCTGCAGCCATCTTGTTCCAACACGTGAAAATAGACTTTGGTGAGGGAAGTAACTTATACTTTATGGCCTGGTACCTGCTAAGCTCCTAACCCAAATAAATACCCTTTATAAAAACCAACCAGCTCCTGGTATTTTGCATCAGCATCCCTTTGGCTGACTAATACAGATGGTGTCTCAGGGGTTTCATAACAGAGTAAAAGACAAAAAACTCTAAAAAGACCTGACCTCATGTTATGGACAAACACTGAAATTACATTTTAGGGAATTCAGCCTCTAGGAAGTGTTATATTTTTGTTTTTGTTTTAACTCATATGTACCAAACAGTCACTGTTAGATGAAATAAATGATTTCAGCGTGGATATTTTTCTCAGGGTTCTTCTTTACTTCATTTTGCAAGCATTACATATATAAGTTTTATTTAATATCATTAAAACATTTCTTGAGGTTGAGCATGAAAAGCAGTACTTCAAAGAAATTTTTTTTTCCTCTAAAAATGGACTTAGGAAATATATTGAATTGATAATTTAGAAATTTTTTCATATATTTAAATTATAATGTTTCTTGCATTTGTGACTAGCTGTTTCTCTATTTTGTAATTGTGAGACATTTTCTTGGGGAGGGAAAATTGGAATGTGATTCTCTTTATTAAAAATTGAAGATTTTTGTGAAATTATGTTTGCGTTACTATTTGTGAGCCAATTTTCATCCTTAAGTTTGAAATCATTTATCAGTTTGGAACGAAACATTACAATGTAAGATATTTTTCATTAAGATCATTTTACAATTTAAAAATAGCACTTGTCTTATGCAGTTTGAGAAGATGATAATTATTCACATTATTAACAGTGAAATGACATGTTCATTTATGAAGTTACTTAACACTTGTTTTTTATGGATAATTTTAGTGCGTTACTCATCCAGTATATTTTAAATTTGGACATTTTGTGGTTACTGGTTCTTTTCATATTTAACACATGGAAAATTCAGTGGAGCTGTTCACATCTTTTCATTATGAATGTATATTCAAATGAAGAATGAGTCTGAGATTTTTAAGATGACACTTTAAGGAGGGGAAATGTTTTATAAATATGAAGTATGAAATGGTATACTTTTTTTATACTTGTTGCTTTGTAAGGATGTCTTTGTAATGTATTTCATGATTAGAATTTCCAGTTAGGTAAGCTGACTTGAATCATTGTGAGTCATTTTTCCCTGTGTTATATGTACTCTATGCACATATTTACAGTTGGATTTTCTCCAACAGAAACTGGTTTCAGTACTGGCACATTAACCAGCACCAATAAGTTTGTATTCCAACTGCACGCATAGTGCTTGAGTAACATCACTGTAATTTTGTATTATCCTTAAAGACACTGCATATTCATATTTTGTATTTGTAAAGGATCAATATTGCTGTAAATACAGGTATTTTTAATTTTTAATTTCATTCCACCACCTTAAATGCAGTTTCTCATTTTGTTTAAGAAAGGATATATAAGCTTTCTAAGGCCTCTTCAGAAATTTATAAAATGTAAACACTGATATGTCTTTAAGATGTGTTTAACTGTGAGACTACTTAACTAATAATGTGGATGTGATTTGTCATCTAGTATTAAGCTCTTAGTCATTGGATTTTGTGTTAAAATATTGGAAAGAGGGAAACTGCAGCTTTCATTACAGGCTCCTTGATTGGTAAGCTCTCTAAATGAGTTACAGTAAACTCTGATTATGTCTCTGGATAATGGGTCTCAAGCATTTCTCTCTGGCTTTACTTTGTTAGCACTGTGCACATATGTTTAAAAAAAAGGGAAAAAGCAGATTATTTTAGGGGAGTTGTAGATGTAGAATTATTGCTTATGTCATTTCTTAAGCAGTTATGTTCGTATTGCTTAAAAGAAGGTTAGCATTGTTTGCACAAAATGTTGGTGATACCCTCCCCAAATAGTAATGACATTACTTCTCTTATGTTAAACTTTTATTTCATCTTATATTAAAAGCTGAAAAAGTCCCTTTGTTTCTATTTATTTAAAAAAATTATTTTGTATATGTACCCTTGATAAGAGACTTTGAAAAAATCATGTAAGATGATAAATGCATTTGAGTGGTATAGTGGATATAAAAACAAATTAATTTTAAAAGAAATTTTGGTTTTAAATTAAATGTTCATTTGAAATTTTTTAAAAAATCTTCAAGAGATCATATTTACAAATGGGTTACCCCCATAGGAATGTGAATTTAGATTAAGAACATATCCAAATTTTCTCTTTTATCCTAAAATAAAGGAAAAATAAACCAAAATAAAGCATTACCCAACATCATCAAGGCTCAGAAGAACTAAACAAATTCCTGAGAACATTGGGCTCTGATTCAGCTGCTATTAGAACCTAATTTTTCTGTTCCTACCACTGTGCTTTTTATGATAGACCTTTTATAAATTATATGGACACATGACAGATATATAGTAAAAGTACAGTATTGAGAATTTAGGCTTATCAGAATAATCCAAGGGGGAAATGGAATGTGAGCTAGAAATTGGGGGATGAATAAACTTTAACGTGAAATGGAGAAAACAGGGATAATTCCAGGCTAATTGAATCCTCAGACTAATGGTATGGAATTCAGAATGGTTAGGATATTCTCCTCGATGGAACGCAGATTTGTAAAAGGGAACAAAGGCAAAATAAGATGAAATAGGTAGGATGGAGACCTAATTGGAGACTATATATTGATGGACAGAAGTTTAGAAATGAGGTATTGTAGAGTCAAAGGAGAAAAGAAGATGTGGTTTAATGAAAATTCTAACAAGCATTATTCTGCAAATTCACAAGCATGAAAAGGAGCTTGAATTCTTCCAGACAAACTACTTGGCAGCTCTTGTAGTGAGATGTCAAGTGATGAGAACGTAAACAAGAGTGTTTGATATAGTCAGGAGAGACAGAGGTAAGAACACTTTTAAGGCAGAGGAAGAAATTTAATTAACTTGATATACAGGATGAAGTCACACTTCCTCTCATTTTACACCAAGATTTTGAGGCCTGGTTTCTTGGCTTAGAGAGTAACATGAAAGGATAGGTCAGAGAGTTAACAGGAGTCAGGTTTTTGAAGGGAGAGGTAGGGAAATATGTGTTTTTTTAAAAATATTTTAATTTGCTATCATTATATTTAATGGTCTTGCCAGAACTATCCACAATTTTGCATTGCTGCCTCAGCATCCAAATTACTTTGGCTGAGCCATGTGTCTCAACACTTATCTTTGGCCTCATTAATAAGCAAATTTCAGCGTGGGGCATAAACTCACCAAGAACCCAAACCTGCATCTGCTTCCACCACCCACATACCTCACTCCAAACTCACAGCAGGTTCCAGATGATAAGCTAACCATCCCCACTACCTAGGGACCTCTAGTCCCTTCACCTGTTTACATGCATTTGCTTTACACTACCCAAAACTTCACCATTGTGGGAAATCTACTAACATACAGCCCCGGGCCACAATAAAAGCACTAGCTTGTAGTTCCCTGTCCCTCTGCCTGTGTGCTCCACACCTGCTGGCTGAGCCACCAGAGAGGATCCTGCTTCCTGTCAAACCTTCACAGCATCCCTCTCTCACTGGGGCTTGTGAGTAACAAACCATCTTTTCTTATGGCTTTGGTTTCCCATTTTGTCACACCTGACTTTCATTCAGACTCAAATTTAAAATCCAACTTTAGTTTGAAACAGTTATATAGATAAAGGCCCTGGATTGGACAAAGAGGTAAAATTCAATTTTAGTGAAGGGGCATCACTCAAACGGAGCTGACAGTTCTAATTCAGAATACATGATGCCTATAACAGAAAGCACAAGCCAGGTCTGTAGTGCTAATTAATGTTGCCTGGTAGACGTCCATCATAAGGCAAGTGTAAGAGTGGAAGGAGGAAGGAAGCAGAAAAGACATAGTTAGAAAATAAGAAGATGAAAAAAAGAATTGGATTTTGGACTTTCCAAGTAACCAAGAAGTGAAAAGGTTTCAACAGAGCCAGTAGAAGTAAATATATATTCTATACTGTATTTCCCCAAGTTGTGCTTGGTGATTAGAAAGTCTGTTTGTTAAAAAGTAGTTTTAGAAGAATAGCATACCAGAGAGCAAGACTATAGAGAAGTGCATCTAGGAGTGAATGGTTAGTAGCAAACCAATAGGAGAAAATACAAATTATAAACTATATTACAACAAAAACAGTAATAGATTTTTTTACAAGATAACAGAGAAAGAGAAATAGGGTTTGAGAACTTAAGTTCTGGGGTGAGAGAGACATCTGAACTCTGTTCTTTTTTGTTCTGTTTTGGTTTTTGTTCTGTTTTGGTTTTTCCATGTACTGGTTTTGTGGTCTTGAATCAGCTGCTTAATTCTTCATTCCTCAATATCTTCTTCCATAAAATGGATAGAGCAACTGGACTCTATCACACTCCCATTAGGCAAAGACTTAAAACTAAAAACAAGTGAATTTAAGTCTGAACTATTGGAAATAGGGAAGTGAAAGAAAAGAGTAGGACTTAAGAAGAAAGAGGGTAATGGAGAAAAGAGGGAACACCTAACTTGCAAAGTCCTAATTCTGGAAAGTCCTTATATTGTGGAATAGAAGAAAGTTAAAGTTAAAGAAAGAATAAAGTTACAAACCAGTGTGTTTTGTCACTCTGAATAACACAGATACATGGATCTGCTTGGTCTTCTAGCATATATCTGTGTTCTCCAGCAAATACACAGGTATCACATATTTTCTCTGGGTGGGGGTGTGTGGTGCTGACAAAATAGGATGTACTCAGCTATAGAATCCTATTTTCCCAAGTCAGTGTAGAGCTGTCAAGTAGTGGTCCCTTTGGATTACTCCTTGGGGGAAAAGAGGTCTTTACTAGTTGTTAAAAGAGTAAAATACTCGAAGAATTAGACATGAGCAGAAATAAAACTAAATTACCTGGTAACTCTCATCCTAATATGGTATTTTCAAGTATCTCTACAAACCACGGCATGTGAGATTCTGCTAAGCTTTGAAAGAGAGGGTAAAGAACACTATTATATTATTAATGTTCTGTGATAGATTTTAAATTTTGATAATTAAATAAAATAAATTAAATCAGTCCCTCCCATGTTAAGGAATTAAAAATATTATCTATAAGAAACATAAAAGTGTATGATAAAATGGAAGATGGAGAACGAATGGAGTTGGAAATGTTAAAAAAAAAAAGGGAAGAATATCAATTTGTGAGTTGCATGCAGGATACAGGAATGAATAAAATGTAAAGACTAAAATCAATCAAGAATAAAGGGAGAATATGAGTAAGTAAGCAATCTTAATGAGTTGGTTACTTTAAATTCAGCCACTGAAAGAACATTTTAACATCCAGCTTTAACCAACCTATTGTTGTAGAATTTGAGAGAAGTTCAATTATTTGAGTATAAAGAGGCCAGGACTCAGGAATGATTTTGAGAAGGAAAAATGTTTTATTGACGGCCGGCCGGACTCGGGAACTTCTGTTTGAATCCCGAACCCCGAACAAGATTTTCAAACGTCTTTTATACAGAGAGGAAAGGCCAAATGGTCCCTTTGTTTCAGTTCCCAATAGGCTTCAATTAGCATATATCTCTTCCACATCTTAGGTAAGCTTTTAGCATGGACTCCAGATATTCTAGATAAGCTTTTAGCATATTTACTTTTTGCATTTCCCCTAAATACTTAAAGTTTATAGCCCTTGCATTGTTAAACTGTTTCCTGGGACTGGAGCCTGTTGCCATTGTTCCTAAGGGCAGGACTGCAGCCTCTTACCGTTCCACACCCACAGCCTTCAGCTTAGGTTATCTCTGAAGAGACAAAGAGCCTCCCACCCATAGCCCACATCATTCCCCCCCTTTTGCCAAAGTTTAACTTGCTAAGCTTTGGCATAATTATTGTTGGAGCTATGAGGTGGATGGTTGTTTGTTGTTTTGATTGATTATTTATCAGTCTTTAGTACAGCATCTAGGACTGTTTTTAGAAGTTTAGAACTTTTCATTCCAGACAGCAGAATCTTGGGCAGGGGCCTCCTGTAGTTATTCTGCTGCCACTGGCACTCACGTGGATTTCCAGTCAGGTTCCAGATCCATCTATTACTTTTATTTTACTCTTAAAGAGTTTACACCTTTAATTTAAAAGGGGTGCTGAAGGGAGACGATCTCTTTTCTGTAACTGCTTCCTGCTGGCCATGGGCTGTAGTCATTGCCTAATAAGGTGTAAAACTCTTATTAATTTATTTTAACTGGAGGAAGATGGATCTGGCATTCTGTACGAAGTTGGATGAAGTTTTCATATGGTTAATAAGATGTTCACTCTGAAAGAAACAAACTTAATTAAAAATTTAGAATACCCGTTTTTAAAAGAGGACACATTGGATTACAGAGGTAGACAAGGTTAGGTGCCTATAAAGATGGCACTCCTTCTTAAAAGCTGGTGGGAACAGCATATATATTCTTTTTTAAGTTATCCATCTTTAGAGAGAAATTGCAACAGACACTTAGCTTTGTCTGAAGACACATTCCAAACTGTTCAATGATTGACACTCATTCGCTCTGTCAGATGCTCCTGGTGAACTGGCACTCCTTGGGCAACTGGCTTCACTCAGGATTAGAACACTAATTTGGAAATACTCTTAGTTTTCACCTGTGGGAGTGATCAGAACTACAGAATAAAGATTTTTACACCTTGGTTTTCATTGTACAATTTCTAGCAATTTTGACTTGTTCAATAGGTGACTCACCATCAGCAAGCAAGCCTCACTTTTGCTACACAGCAGAGTACAGCAGAATATAGAAGTTGACTGAGACTGGCTGAGACTTCCACCTTATTCTATAGACATGTTATTAACTGTTTAGAAAATGACTTTACCAGGAATTTAACATGTCTGATATGCTTCTGCACTTGATGCAAAATAGAAAAGATAACATTACAATTATTAGGCATATATTTGGTACAGGATAAAAGTACAGCACTTAATATTAACTAATGTATTACTTAATGCATAAGGATTCAGAGTTGCAATTATTAGTTTTGAGTTTCAGGTTTGTAATACCTTACATGTTATCTCTCCATGAGAGCAGGCCATAATGCCAATTGTGTTTAAGTTTCAATTACAGTATCCTGGTATCATGGCTCCACTTAGCATGTTCTTCAACGCAGTGAGCAAGTTGAAGCATCCTTCATCTTAGAGAGATTTTCCAGTATTCCACTAGCCTGGTACATAGTGCTCTCTGGCACTATAGAACAGTGCCAGTCTGGAGGCGATATCCATTGTACACTTGGCTGTACCAAGTCATTATTGGCTGCTGCAGGAGCTTGAAACTGCAATATAGTTTCCATCGACTTCAGGAGCAGAACCAGAGACTGATATAGCACATATTTTAATTGAGGGGTCAGTGCACAGCCTAGCCAATAACTCACATGGAGAGGCCACCTGTAATGTATTCAAGGCCTGGTTTGAATGCACAAGAGTTTGACAATGTTAAAGTTTATTCCTTGTTTTTATATATATTTTAAACAACTTAACGCAACACATATATCAAATGACTGTTTACTTACACAATTTTACTATGAAGATAACAGTAGGTACTTTACTTTAGTAATAGAGGAAAAATATTATTTCATTGTTAGAATGAAAACAGAATATTTCCAATAGAATCAAGACAACTTTTTATTACCATTTACTTAAATGTGTACTTTGCAGTGGCCTTCAGACAGGTTTATTATCATGAAGTTATTTCTGCTACCAATACCAATCTAAATTTTTTAGTTAACAATGACTTCTACAACTAGAACTATTTAAACATTTTCAGTTTGGAAGATGTTTTACAAACTCTTTATAATTGACTATAACCACATTGACTAGCCACCTCATGTTTAAATAAACTTACTAAATTACAATTACCAATGAAAGAAGTTTACTCTTTATTTAAGAGAGCATATCTACAATCTTTTTCCTTTAGCCTAATTTCACCAATGTGAACTTACAATTTTCATTACTGTAAAGATTTTGCACATATAATGTTAATTTAGTTTATAAATTAACTATGGGAGATTACACTCAAGTTAAATAAAATTGAAACCATAATAGTTTATGCAAGGAATGTTCTTTTTCCCTTACAGGAAGCTAAAAACCCTTTTCTTTAAGTTATGAAAATTATTAATTTAAAAGCATACTGACTACCAGGTTTTAAAACACATGCATACTGACTACCAGGTTTTAAAACACATTACACAATTACTTAATTTTTAAAATCATAACCCAGGAAAGATCTCTCCATAGTTTTTATGGACTTTTCTTTACTTACTGAAATTTGTTAATAGAACCACTAATTACCTTTATTTTGTTGGAAAGAAATCTTCTGGAAGAAAATAAGGCTCACCAGATTGTGGAGAAGAAAATAATTTATTCTCAATCTTGCAAGAAGGGGTGCAGAACCAGATATGGCTGGTGCCCCGAATAAAGAAAAATGACACAATTTATACCCCTAAGCCTAGCATGCAAGCTCTTCCTCGGTTTTCCCATAGATGGGATACTTCAGAAGTTACAGCTTATCTGAGATTTAACTTTCCCACGCAAAAGTTTGATTTAACTGCTTCTTCTATCACATTCCAACCATTTTAGTTTTTACCTGCTCCCCTTTGTCAAATAAGGAATAGAATTTAGTGCTGAAATGGCACCAACTTAGTTAGCTCCCTCTTGGTCATCCTTCCACTGCCCATAGGACTGGCCTAAACTGGTCTCCTCCACTGCTGTCCAACCCGGGAGTGGGAGACTGAGGCAGCAGGCCACCAGGTTACATCAACATTTTTCTTATATGAAAATTAACTTAATCTTTGTTTTTTTTGCATTTTATGGCTGGCAAAGGTTTAAACTGGGAAATTAGCAGGCAAACTGATTCTTAATTCCCTAGCCTAGTAGATAGGTTTAATCTGCCACACCTAGTCTTGCCTTAAAAGCTCTTGCAAAGAGGAGGCCCTTTCCCAATTGTTTCCATAATCAGATTTCTATGACTTTTTCATCCTGCTTAGTTTAATTTGGGCTTTAAGAATATTTATTTACATATATAACTGCATATTTAACAATTTGAATAGAGCTCTTTTAAGAATTTTCATTTGTTAATTTGATATTATTATCTTGATGTATGAAGACATACACTGAGCAAATGGGCAGACACAAAGAGTTAAGACACAGAAACAAAACTCATTGATATTATTTATAATTTGCATTATTTTATATACTGTTCAGCTTAATTTGGGGTCCTGAAATATATATTACTTATAACTGCATATTTAACCTCAACAATTTGAGCAAATAGGCAGACATGAATAGTTTGACACAACATGACTTTAGTTACTTTAAACTTCTAATTCTTACAAAACAAGTGTGACTGCAAAACATTTCAAAGACTTTTGAAACTCTTCTTAATTTGCACTATGACCATGCAGTTTACCACAAGAATTTTCCTTCTTACTTAATGGATTGTAATAGCCAAAATGTTTTCAATGCCTTAGCACCATTTTGTTTTAGAACTTTATATTTTACTTTGAAATTAGCAGAATTTTGGATAAGCAACAAGATTAATTTTATATATATTTACTGAGGCTATTTGAAGCCTCAGGAAGACAGACTGCTTTCTCTCATGAATTGCCACTCTTAGGAACACTGACCATCAAGGCAGGAGACTTCTTCCCCTCCACTCCCCTTTTTGATTTTGGAGATAATAAAACTCCAGTGGTCATTTAACCTTATTTCATCAGGCAGCCATTTATTTAGTTTACACTTGAATTCATGGAGAAAGGGTTACTAATACCAGGAGAGGAGACAGTGATGTCCCAGCTCTTCTCAATTATGAAATAACCATAGGCAAAGGCAAAGGGTGAGGTTAGGCTTGAAGTAACCATAAACAAAGGAAAGGTTAGTTTAGAATTTACACTTAAATAATAGTTTCAGGCTAAATTCACCCAGCTATAATTTCAGTTATTGTCTTTCCACTGTTTTATAATATAAATGCATTTATAAATGATTTTAACTCTTAGTTACAGTTTTTATTAATTTTTTAAAAAAACCTATTAATTTTATAACACCTTTAAATACCTTTTATTCTACTTATAACATATTAAATGAACTTAACCATTACTTTAATTTTTTCTTTAAAGTAAAAGAATAAATCTCTTGCAGTTAGTTTGAAATAAAAAGCTACTTTTCAGGATTTGATTTCTAGAACATAAATGTTCTTTTAAAAGAGGTAAGACTCTTCTTTAAACACTGAGGAAAAAGCACAATGAGGTTAAAGCACAAGAAGCTATTGATAAAAGATTTTCTTTGTATATTGATCTTACTCAATTTTAATCATAAAAATTTTCCTTCCAGAAACCTTCTACACTTTCAGTATTCATTCAGGTTCTGTCCCACACTCTACTCTTTCTAATAATTAATCATTTTATCTTAGGACAAAATCATCTTCTGTTTCCTTAACAATAAAAACACACTCCATATATCCCACATACTAAGTTACCAGGCAAACTTCTTACAACATATAATTGCCATTAATACTAAACAAGCTTGTTAAAATAATGAACTTTTTTTCACTTTAAATACTTAGTAGCATGTAATACCAGAAACAGTTTTTTTTTGGAAGCAAGTTGGCAGGGGAGACTGGCTGCTGAATAAGTTTGTTATAAAATTGCCTTTTATTATTATTATTATTATTAATTTAGTTTTTGTTAAATAATGACCTTCTGCAATTAGCCATTTAAATACCTTAATTTAAACAATGCTTTGTAAAACCTTTTATAATTATTTATACCCTTAAGACAAATTTTACCTTCACAGAACACATTCTCTTACTTAAAGTTACTACAATACCTTCTAAGAACCTGGGCAGAATGCAAAGGTATTTTGGCTTTGACACCCTAAGGAGGGAACTTTACTGCATTTATTCTGATTCTGCTTTTCACCCCCTTCACTCCCCCCCCCTTCCAGGCAGTCAGGTGCACAACAAACAGGAATATGGCTTATGAATAGAAGGGTGGACTCACTGGAAAGGGGCAAGCCACTCTCCCTTTCCAGCTTTCAGCCAAAATGGGCAGACAGAACCTACTCAAATTTGGCAACTCTCCCAGGAACCCAGCCACCCTGACTGGGACAACAACAAACTTGGGTGCTTGGCGCGGACACAGATGGCCTCCAAGCCCCGGCAAAGGGCCAGACCAGAGACAAGACAGCAGAGCATGCACAAACATCTAGACTCTGCAAACATCCAGACTCCTCAGCTTTTGCCCCAGAATCATTTCACCCCCTTGCCAATGGCAAGGGAGGGCTCCAGCTCAGCTGTAATTCTACTTTACATAAGGACACAACTCCAACACTAGCATTGAGCTGACACAGACAGAAGCACAAAGGTCACTAATCTGACTCACAAGTTTACATATTTATTTTTACCATGTCTGCCCCCATAGTCATCACAAACCCCAGAACACTTAACATTTGGTATAAAGCGAATTCATTCACAAATTAGCACCATAACAAAAGATTTCAGCTAGACTTTTCTACTGTTTAAACTTTACCCCCAGACCAAGCTCCACCAGAAAAGCCGATCCATTTTCCTGTAACCAAGTTTTGTTTTCCTTAATCTAGACCAATTTCCAGGACATTAGGACTTGAACCTATAAATAGCCCTTCCTATTAAAATCGAGACTCCACTCCTTTAGTGGATATAAGACCAGTACCAGATTCTAACATGCAGTTAGACAAACCCAAAACACCAGGGCTTTTCCCCAGTTTTTCTCCTTTTCCCAAGCCTAGAGAGAACGGCTTCCCCCCAGCCTTCTGGGGCTACTAGGGTTCTCTCGGGAGGTGATCAGCCTCCCCTTCCTAGCAATTAAAGCTAGGGCCTTCCAGACTGTGCTCACCTGGGGAGTCTTACCTTCTTCCATGTTCGGAGTTCTTTTTCGTTCCCAGAATCTTTCTCTTCAGACCTTCCATTGCCCTCAATTTTTGTTGGGAAGATTCTGGTGGAGCCCACATCTTTTCTGGATTAAATTTAATCCAGGGGCGCCCAGATTTGGGGTTCACCCGAGTCCTCCCGGCTTCCTCGGGGATTTGGAAGGGGCAGCAAAATGCTACCGTCTCTGGCCTTCATTTGTTGTCCCACCAGAGTCGCCAAAAATGTTGTAGAATTTGAGAGAAGTTCAATTATTTGAGTATAGAGAGACCAGGACTCAGGAATGATTTTGAGAAGGAAAAATGTTTTATTGACGGCCGGCCGGACTCGGGAACTTCTGTTTGAATCCCGAACCCCAAACAAGATTTTCAAACGTCTTTTATAAAGAGAGGAAAGGCCAAATGGTCCCTTTGTTTCAGTTCTCAATAGGCTTCAATTAGCATATATCTTCCAGATCTTAGGTAAGCTTTTAGCATGGACTCCAGATATTCCAGATAAGCTTTTAGCATATTTACTTTTTGCATTTCCCTTAAATACTTAAAGTTTATAGCCCTTGCATTGTTAAACTGTTTCCTGGGACTGGAGCCTGTTGCCATTGTTCCTAAGGGCAGGACTGCAGCCTCTTACCGTTCCACACCCACAGCCTTCAGCTTAGGTTATCTCAGAAGAGACAAAGAGCCTTCCACCCATAGCCCACATCACTATGACCATCTTACATCAACATCCCCTGGGGTGTAATTACTTATGATTTCTGCCAAAAAAAAAAAAAACCCAAAAAACAAAAAACAGTGCGTAGTCACATTTGGAGCCAAGGGATCTAGGAAAGATAGTAGCTTGTGCCAGGATAGTGCTCAGGAGAATTTATACCTTTTCCAGGTGGCAAGGTTTAAAGCTAATTTGGCCAGGCCTTGTGATGTCTTAAAAGATCACAGAACTCCTAAGGGAATAAGGTTGGGAAGCTAAAAGTGAGAAAACAACCCAGTAAAATGTACCTTCATTCTACTTGCACAAAATCATTTTTAGAAAAATCAGGTCCTTTTCAGTCTACAGAAGTAGCAAGATCCAGAGTGAGATTTAGTGTTGTGTGTGAGTATATATGCATGTGTGCATGTAGGCAAAAGGTTGGAAGGGGAAAGATTGAGTATTAAACCTAATTATTCTGAGTTAAAATTTGGTTTTCAAGCACTTACTTTTCAAAGCCAATCATGATCATATTCCTAATGTGATAAATACACACATGAATTTAGAAAAACAGAACAAAAACAGCAAGTAAATAGAAATTAGCCTAGCAAGATCAGTTTTGATGGAAACATGAAAACATCCTAGCTAGTCACGGTTTGTGGTAAATTGAAGGACTGCTAGATTGTTGAGGGAGCCACCCCCCAAACAAACAAAGAAACAATCCTGTAGCCAGTTATCTTTGAAACTTCATTTAGAACAATATATGATGCCATAATAAGGGATTGCAGAAATCATCATACATATCTCTATAATTTTAAAAGATGAGATGTTGACTGAGCATGTGAATTGCAAATGTTAATAAAACTGCTTGTAGTGAAATTATAAATAAGTCCAAGTTTCTTGACTAATTTTAGTTCTCTTAAGTAAGAGAGTCTCTGGGTACAATGATTATGGAGCAGGGATTCTACCACCCAACTACCTGGATCAAAGATCATCTGCCATTGAGTGACCTAGAGTGCCCTTTAGGAAATTACTTAAATATTGTGTTTTTGTATGCTTATTGAGGAAAAAGATATGTTAATACTACTAACCTAATCTTGTATGAATAATAAGTGTTAATGCATGTAAACAATTTAGTACAATGTTAAACGCTATTAATATATTCTTGTAATCACTGTTGTAACCAATTAACACATTTCTCTTTAAGACCTTCCCTTGTGTCCTTGGGAAAAGACTCTGTTTCCCTGTAGATCATAACTGTTAACTACAAGAGTTTAATAGCATATGTTATTTTATTTTTTTATCTTTATTTTTTTAATGTTACATTAAAAAAATATGAGGCACCCATATACCCCCCATCCCCCACTTCACTCCTCCCCCCACAACAACAACCTCCTCCATCATCATGAGACATTAATTGCACTTGGTGTTATTTTAGTTACATTCATTCCTTTACTTATCTTTGTTTTACAATGTTGCTGTAACTGGTAACATATGTTTGTCCCAGCTGGACTTTGCCAGTTCTTCATGGCCCATTTGTTAGCTCAGTTCAATTCCTTTACTTGCTATCTTTTGTTAATTAAGCCCCAAGCTTACCCAGCTGGTTCTTGTCAATGTTCTAGTGCTTCTAGGGCCTGCATTTACACATTTCTAATTAAACATAATCAATCAATATCTACCAATGACACTATCTCCACCTCCTTTGTTTAAATCCCAGAAAAGCACTAAGCTCTTTAGACTCCTGAAAGAAAGATTTGAGCTTGTTCCTTAGCTCTTTTTTCCTTACTAGTAGTCATGTAATAAATCTCTTTCTTTGAAATTGTGGTGTCAATTGACTTTTGTGCACATCAAGCAGCAAGCACACTTTGTCAAGCAATATTAAAAGGTTCTTATCAGTATTATTTTATTATGTGATTCTGTTAAGAGAAAAATTTAAACTTTGTTAATTATGCTTACAAGTTCTTAACCTAAAATATTTAATACAGAACAGGTGAATTTGTAAAATATTTAAATTATTAAAATAAAACAAATCAATAGAAGTTTGTATTTTCAATTTAAAGTTTAAATGTAATTTAAAAATTCTGAAAATAATACAAGGTCATATAAAGGCTGGAATATAAAAAGTTTATAAATTACACAAAATCCCAATGTTTCTAACAGAATTATTATCATGCTCGGCATGTCCTTCCCTCTTTTGTCATAGATAGAATATTTTAGTTTCCATCATAAATATAAACTTTAAGCATATTTTTAAAATGTTTACAATAGATAAAGACAATTCTTAACACAAAAAAAAGACTATTTCAAGATACAGTTCAGTGGATTTTAGAATATTCACAGAATTAGGAATAAGTTTTTAAGATGCTGCTAAGCAAGCAAAAGGGACTCTTATGGATGGATCACTTTGGTTCTTCTCCTAATTTACATACCTCCAACAACTCTTTATAAGAGTAATACTTTGAGTCAGATTGCTTGTTCTTAAATGGGGTAACAAAGGGTTTTCAATCTGATGGTGTATGAAGCATCCAAGGCTCCTAGTGTAAGAAACAAAGATTAGTTTAGTTTTCACATAAAGGAAGAAAATAATGATTAATGTAACCTGGCAGCCTACTGCCTCAGTCTCCCACTCCCGGGTTAAACAGCAACAAAGGAAACCAGCTTAAGCCAGTCCTATAGGCAATAAAAAGATGCCCAAGAAAGAGCTAAGTCAATACCAATTCAGACTAAATTCCATTCCTTATTTGACAAAGGAGTGCAGGTAAAAACTAAAGTGGTTGGAATGTGATGGAGGAAGAGGTTAATCACAAACTTTTGCGTGGGAAAGTAAGATCTCAGATAGGCTGTAACTTCTGAAGTATTCAATCTATGGAGAAACAGAGGAAGGGCTTACGTGCTAGGCTTAGGGGTATAAATTGTGTCATTTTTCTTTGTTTGGGGCACCAGCCATGTTTTCTGGTTGTGCACCCCTTCTTGCAGGATTAAGAATAAATTATTTTCTTCTCCACAATCAGTGAACCTTATTTTCTTCCAGAAGAAGTTTTCTTTCCAACACTAGCAGGCACCTCAAACAAAGATGATTCAGGGAGATTTTAATACAGAAATAATTTACAAAATCATAAAGAAGCTAGCTAGAAAGGATGGCACAGAATCTTGGACTTCATAATAGTGAGGATGTTATCACACCTAGGCCTGAAGTGGCAAAGAGAGAAAGAAGTAACTGAATCAGGGAAAGACAGATGGTTGTGGAAATGGCCTCCCTTGGAAAAGATGTGATTCTTTTTTAATTGCCTCATTACCACCCCCCTTAAATTATAGATGGCTTGTAGTCTACTGGGGCACCTACAGACAAAATGAGACTCCATCTGATAAGCAATAACTTGTGAAAATATGTAATCCAGATAAAGCCAGAATGACATAAGAAAGATGAGATTCTAAGACTGCTGCAAAGGTGCATAGTTTTATCCAACACACAATCAGATTATAAGCCTCTTTTCTCACATTGGCTTTGCAATCTCTTCCCAATTTGAGCCCTCTTCCAGTTTAACTTGTTAAGCACACATATCATATTGTGTGTGGTAACATTATCAAAGAGGAAAGCTTTACCAGCTTGCTACCACTATCTTTGTTGTAGAATTTGAGAGAGGTTCAATTATTTGCATATAGAGAGGCCAGGACTCAGGAATGATTTTGAGAAGGAAAAATGGTTTATTGATGGCCAGGACTCAGGAATGATTTTGAGAAGGAAAAATGGTTTATTGAAGGCCAGCAGGACTCGGGAGCTTCCTGTTTCTATCCCCAGCCTGGAACAAGATTTTTGTGTCCCTTTTATACAGAGAGGAAGGCCAAATCATCCTTTTGTTTCAGTTCTCAATAGGCTTGAATTAGCATATATATCTTCCACATCTTAGGTAAGCTTTTAGCATGGACCTCAGGCATTCTAGATAAGCATTTAGCATATTTGGTTTGCATTTCCCCTGAACACTTAAAGTTTATAGACCTTGCATTGTTAAACTGTTTCCTGGGACTGGAGTCCTTGCCATGGTCACCAAGGGCAGGACTGCAGCCTTTTATCATCCCATACCCACAAGTCACAGATAGTTTAGGTTATCTCTGAAGAGACAAAGAGCCTCCCACCCATAGCCCACATCATCTTCATCCTTTGTCCTGGAAACTTTTCATATCACTTGTAGTCCTGACAAATCTAGACTTTCTTTTTAGGTGGGTCTCATTTCCATGTCCAGATGAAAACAGACATTATACAGATTCCACCTATGAACTGTATGAACTATGTGATGGGTGATGATTATCTGTCTCAATCAATGAAGCTGCAGATTTCACAGGGTAGTTCTACTTAATAGATAGGGATGTTCAGAGGGTGAACACAGCATCTGTGATTTTGGATGGTAAATCAGAGAGATTGCGAGAGGTTGCTGTTTTATGTAAAACAAAGATACATTTTTTTTTTTTTTTACCAAGAGATCAGGGAGAGAGGTATATTGACTAAGTGATATGAATAATAAGTTTAGATGACTATGATGGTTAGGCTAATGTGTCAGCTCAGCCAGATAACATTTGTTTGGTCAAGCAAGCACTGGGCTAATTGTAATACAAGGGCATTTCATGCACTTTAATCATCAGTGAGTTGACTGCATACATGGCTGTTTATATCTACAATCAACTGAGGAGACTTTTGTCAGCAATGAGTGACATCTCACCCAATCTGTTGAAGGCTTTAAAACAAGAAGTGATTTCACCAGTCAGAGAGAGAATTCCCAGCTCTGCTCCAGAGAGCCAGGAGTATCTCCTAGTGAACTCAACAGGACATTGAATGGAGTCCCTGGCTTTCAGCCTGCCCGTGCAGAACTTGGACTTGTGCATCCTCATGGTTATATGAGACAATTCTATAAAATCTCATTCTATTTACAGATTATCTCATCATTTCTGTTTCCCTAGAGAACCCTTACTAAGACAATGACCAGTTAGCATGGGAGAGCATTACTGTATTCCCATTAAATTGGAGCACTAATTATTAGCAACCCTTTCCACTAACAAAGTCATCCAGAATGAATAAAACATTATATTTTCACTCAAATATACAGTTGGTATATAGATAGATAGATAGATAGATAGATAGATAGATAGATAGATGACCTAGGTAAAAACCATTTTAAGAATAACTAGAAGAAAAAATCAAATTATAAAGGATGTAATCATTTAAATGAGGTAAGCATATAAAAAATACATATGACATTTCTTATTTTGAAGAGAAGAATGAAGGCACTGATGAGAATGGGTTCAAAGCAAGACTGCTTTAGTTTAATTTTTAAAATGGAAGATATTGGAACATTCTGAACTGTAGATTGTATGGTGGTTTTGTATTGCATAACCATGACTAAGCTAAAATTACATTTCCAGAATTCCCTTTTCTGTACAATTCCAAGTTGAGCTGATGTGGGCTATGGGTGGGAGGCTCTTTGTCTCTTCAGAGATAACCTAAACTATCTGTGACTTGTGGGTGTGGGATAATAAAAGGCTGCAGTCCTGCCCTTGGTGAGCAGGAAACAGTTTAACAATGCAAGGTCTATAAACTTTTAAGTATTCAGGGGAAATGCAAACCAAATATGCTAAAAGCTTATCAAATGCCTGAGGTCCATGCTAAAGCTTACCTAAGATGTGGAAATATATGCTAATTCAAGCCTTTTGAGAACGGAAACAAAAGGACCATTTGGCCTTTCCTCTCTGTATAAAAGGGACTAAAAAATCTTGTTCAGGGCTCAGGATTGAAACAGAAAGTTCCTGAGTCCAGCCGGCCATCAATAAACCATTTTTCCTTCTCAAAATCATTCCTGAGTCCTGGCCTCTCTATACACAAATAATTGAACCTCTCTCAAATTCTACAACATTTTTGGTGACCACGAAAGGAAAACAAATGAAGGCTAGAGACGGTAGCATTTTGCTGCCCCTTCCAAATCCCCGAGGAAGCCGGGAGGACTCAGGGGAACCCCAAATCTGGGCACCCCTGGATTAAATTTAATCCAGAAAAGATGTGACCTCCACCAGAGTCTTCCCGGCAAAAATCAAGGGCAATGGAAGGTCTGAAGAGAAAGATTCTGGGAACAAAAAAGAACTCCGAACATGGAAGAAGGTAAAACTCCTCAGGTGAGCACCGTCTGGAAGGCCCTAGCTTTAATTGCTAGGAAGGGGAGGCTGATCACCTCCCGAGAGAACCTAGTAGCCCCAGAAAGTTGGGGGAAAGCTGTTCTCTCTAGGCTTGGGAAAAGGAGAAAAATCGGGAAAAAGCCCTGGTGTTTTGGGTTTGTCTAGCTGCATGTTAGAATCTGGTACTGGTCTTATAGCCACTAAAGGAGTGGAGTCTTGATTTTAATAGGAAGGGTTGTATATAGGTTCAAGTCCTAATGTCCTGGAGAAAAATCGGGAAAAAGCCCTGGTGTTACGGGTTTGTCTAACTGCATGTTAGAATCTGGTACTAGTCTTATATCCACTAAAAGAGTGCAGGCTTGACTTTAATAAAAAGGGTTGTTTATAGGTTCAAGTCCTAACATCCTGGAAATTGGTCTAGATTAAAAAAAAACAACAACAACAACAAAACTTGGTTACAGGAAAATGGATCAGCTTTTCTAGTGGAGCTTAGTCTGGGTGTAAAGTTTAAACAGTGGAAAAAGTCTAGCTGAAATCTTTTGTTATGGTGCTAAATTGTGAATGAATTTGCTTTATACCAAATGTTAAGTGTTCTGAGGTTTGTGATGGCTGTGGGGGCAGCCATGGTGAAAAAAAATATATATATATAAACTTGTGGGCCAGATTAGTGACCTTTGTGCTTCTGTCTGTGTCAGCTCAATGCTAGTGTTGGAGTTGTGTCCTTATGTAAAGTAGAATGCAGTAGAGCTGGAAGCCTCCCTTGCCATTGGCAAGGGGGTGAAATGATTATGGGCAAAACTGAGGAGTCTGGATGTTTGTGGAGTCTGGATGTTTGTGCATGCTCTACTGTCTTGTCTCTGGTCTGCCCCTTTGCCGGGGCTTGAAGGTCATCTGTATCTGTGTCTGCACCACACAACCAAGTTTATTGGGGCTGCCCCTGTCTGAGTGGTTGGGTCCCCTGGAGAGTTGTCAAATTTGAGTAGGTTCTATCTGCCCATTTTGGCCTGAAAGCTGGAAAGTGGGGATCGGCTTGCCCCTTTCCAGTGATTCCACACCTTCTATTCATAAGTCACATTCCTGTTTGATTGTTGTGCACCCGACTGCCTGGAAGGGGGGGAAGGGAAGGGGGTGAAAAGCAGAATCAGAATAAATGCAGTAAAGTTCCCTCCATAGGGTGTCAAAGCCAAAATACGTTTGCATTCTGCCCAGGTTTTTAGAAGGTATTGTAGTAACTTTAAATAAGAGAATGTGTTCTGTGAAGGTAAAATTTGTCTTAAAGGTATAAATAATTATAAAAGTTTTACAAAGTATTGTTTAAATTAAGGTATTTAAATGGCTAATTGGATTTCATTATTAAACAAAAACTGAATTGATAATAATAATAATAAAAGGTAATTTTATAACAAACTTATTTGGCAGCCAGCCTCCCCTGCCAACTTGCTTCCAAAGAAACTGTTTCTGGTATTACATGCTACTAAGTATTTAAAGTGAAGAAAAGTTCATTATTTTAACAAGCTTGTTTAGTATTAATGGCAATTATATGTTGTAAGATGTTTGCCTGGTAACTTAGTATGTGGGATATATGGAATGTGTTTTTATTGTTAAGGAAACAGAAGATGATTTTGTCCTAAGATAAAATGATTAATTATTGGAAAGAGTAGAGTGTGGGACAAAACCTGAATGAATACTGAAAGTGTAGGTTTGTAGAAGGAAAATTTTTATGATTAAAATTGAGTAAGATCAATATACAAAGAAAATCTTTTATCAAAATAGCTTCTTGTGCTTTAACCTCATCATTTCCTCAGTGTTTGAAAAAGAAAGGGTCTTCTCTTTTAAAGAACATTATATTCTAGAAATCAAATCCTGAAAAGTAGATTTTTATTTCAAACTAACTGCAAGAGATTTATTCTTTTACCTTAAAAGAAAAACTAAAGTAATAGTTAAGTTCATTTAATATGTTATAAGTCGAATAAAAGGTGTTTAAAGGTGTTACAAAATTAAGTTTTCTTAAAAAAATTAATAAAAACTGTAACTAAGTTAAAATCATTTATAAATGCATTTATATTATAAAACAGTGAAAAGATAATAACTGAAATTACAGCTGAGTGAATTTAGCCTGAAATTATTATTTAAGTGTAAACTCTAAACTTAACCTTTCCTTAGTTTATGGTTACTTCAAGCCTATCCTCACCCCTTGCCTTTGCCTATGGTTATTTCATAATAGCTTCTGCCCCTACAGGCCAAAGAGCTGGGACATCACTGTCTCCTGTCCTGGTATTAGTAACCCTTTCTCTCATAATTCAAGTGTAAACTAAATAAATTGCTGCCTGATGGAATAAGGTTAAATGACCACTGGAGTTTTATTATCTCCAAAATCAAAAAGGGGGGTGGAGGGGGAGAAGTCTCCTGCCTTGATGGTCAGTGTTCCTAAGAGTGGCAATTCATGAGAGAAATCAGTCTGTCTCCCTGAGGCTTCAAATAGCCTCAGTAAATATATATAAAATTAATCTTGTTCTTTACCCAAAATTCAGCTAAATTCAAAGTAAAATATAAAGTTCTGAAACAAAAAAATAGTGCTAAAGCATTGAGAATATTTTGGTTACAATCCATTAATTAAGAAAGAAAATTCTTGTCTAAAACTGCATAGTCATAGTTTAAAACTGCACAGTCATAGTGCAAATTAAGAGTTTCAGGAGTCTTTGTAATGTTTTGCAGTCACACTTGTTCTGTAAGAATTAGAAGTTTAAAGTAACTAAAGTTATGTTTTTGTGTCAAACTATTCATGTCTGCCTATTTGCTCAAATTGTTGAGGTTAAATATGCAGTTATAAGTAATATATATTTTGGGACCCCAAATTAAGCTAAACAGTATATAAAATAATGCAAATTATAAGTGATATCAATGAGTTTTCTTTCTGTGTCTAACGCTTTGTGTCTGCCCATTTGCTCAGTGTATGTCTTCATACATCGGGATAATAATATCAAATTAACAAATGAAAATTCTTAAAAGATCTCTATTCAAATTGTTAAAAATTAAATATGCAGTTATATATGTAAATAAATATTCTTTAAGCCCAAATTAAACTAAGCAGGATGAAAAAGTCATAGAAATCTGATTATAGAAACAATTGGGAAAGGGCCTCCTCTTTGCAAGAGCTTTAAGACAAGACTAGGTGTGGCAGATTAAACCTATCTACTAGGCTAGGGAATTAAGAATCAGTTTGCCCTGTAATTTCCCAGTTTAAACCTTTTGTCAGCCATAAAATGTAAAAAAAAAAAAAAAAAACAAAAAAAAAACACACACACAAAGATTAGGTTGGTTTTCATATAAAAGGAAAAAAAATGTTGATTCCTGTAACCTGGCAGCCTGCTGGCTCAGTCTCCCACTCCCGGGTTGGACAGCAGTGCAGGAGATCAGTTTAGGCCAGTCCTATGGGCAGTGGAAGGATGCCCAAGAAGGAGATAAATCGGTGCCATTTCAGCACTAAATTCTATTCCTTATTTGACAAAGGGGAGCAGGTAAAAACTGAAATGGTTGGAATGTGATAGAGGAAGCAGTTAAATCACAAACTTTTGCGTGGGAAAGTTAGATCTCAGATAAGATGTAACTTCTGAAGTATCCAATCTATGGAAAAACAGGAAGAGCTTGCATGCTAGGCTTAGGGGTATAAATTGTGTCATTTTTCTTTGTTCGGGGCACCAGCCATATCTGGTTCTGCGCCCCTTCTTGCAAGATTGAGAATAAATTATTTTCTTCTCCACAATCTGGTAAGCCTTGTTATCTTCCAGAAGATTTCTTCCCAACAAAATAAAGGTAATTAGTGGCTCTATTAACAAATTTCAGTAAGTAAAGGAAAGTCCATAAAAACTATGGAGAGATCTTTCCTGGATTTTGATTAAAAAAATTAAGTAATTATGTAATGTGTTTTAAAACCTGGTAGTCAGTATGCTTTTAAATTATTCATTTTCATAACTTAAACAAAGAAAAGAAGTTTTTAGCTTCATGTAATGGAAAAAGAACATTCCTTGCATAAACTATTATGGTTTCAATTTTATTTAACTTGAGTGTAATCTCCCATAGTTAATTTATAAACTAAATTAACATATGTATGAAATCTTTAGAGTAATGAAAATTGTAAGTTCACATTGTTGAAATTAGGCTAAAGGAAAAAGATTGTAGATATGCTCTCTTAAATAAATAGAGTAAATTTCTTTCATTGGTAATTGTAATTTAGTAAGTTTATTTAAACATGAGGTGGCTAGTCAATGTGGTTATAGTCAATTATAAAGAGTTTGTAAAACATCTTCCAAACTGAAAATGTTTAAATAGTTCTAGAAGTCATTGTTAACTAAAAAACTTAGATTGTTATTGGTAGCAGAAATAACTTCGTGATAATAAAACCTGTCTGAAGGCCACTGCAAAGTACACATGTAAGTAAATGGTAATAAAAATTATCTTGATTCTATTGGAAATATTCTGTTTTAATTTTAACAATGAAAAATAATTTTATTTTCCTCTATTACTAAAGTAAAATACCTGTTATCTTCATGGTAAAATTGTGTAAGTAAACAGTCATTTAATATATGATATGTTGTATTAAATTGTTTAAAATATATATATATAAACAAGGAATAAACTTTAACATTATCAAACTCTTTTGTGCATTCAAACAAGGCCTTGTATGCATTGCATTTTGCCTCTCCATGTGAGTTATTGGCTAGGCTGGTCACTCACCCCTCAATTAAAAGTATTTGCTATATCAGCCTCTGGTTCTGCTCCTGAAGTTGATGGGAACTATGTTGCAGTTTCAATCTCCTGCAGCAGCCAATAATGACTCAGTACAGCCAAGTGTACAATGGATATCGCCTCCAGACTGGCACTCTTCCATAGTGCCAGAGAGCACTATGTACCAGGCTAGTAGAATACTGGAAAATCTCTCTAAGATGAAGGATGCTGCAACTTGCTCACTGCGTTGAAGAACATGCTAAGTGGAGCCATGATACCAGGATACTGTATTTGAAACTTAAACACAATTGGCATTATGGCCTGCTCTCATGGAGAGATAACATGTAAAGTATTACAAACCTGAAACTCAAAACTAATAATTGCAACTCTGAATCCTTATGCATTAAGTAATACATTAGTTAATATTAAGTACTGTACATTTATCCTGTACTAAATATATGCCTAATAATTATAACATTAAATTTTCTATTTTGGATCAAGTGCAGAAGTATATTAGACATGTTAAATTCCTGGTAAAATCATTTTCTAAACAGTTAATAAACATGTCTATAGAATAAGGTGGCAGTCTCAGCCAGTCTCAGTCAACTTCTAAATTCTACTGTACTCTGCTGTGTAGCAAAGGTGAGGCTTGCCTGCTGATGGTGAGTCAAGCAGTCAAAATTGCTAGAAATTGTGCAATTAAAATCAAGGTGTAAAATAAGCTTTATTCTGTAGTTCTGATCACTTCAACAGGTGAAAACTAAGAGAATTTCCAACTTAGTGTTCTAATCCTGAGTGAAGCCAGTTGCCCAAGGAGTGCCAGTTCACCAGGAGCATCTGACAGAGTGAATGAGTGCCAATCATTGAACAGTTTGGAATGTGTCTTCAGACAAAGCTAAGTGTCTGTTGCAATTTCTCTCTAAAAATGAATAACTTAAAAAAGAATATATATGCTGTTCCCACCAGCTTTTAAGAAGGAATGCCATCTTTATAGGCACCTAACCTTGTCTACCTCTGTAATCCAATGTCCTCTTTTAAAAATGGGTATTCCAAATTTTTAATTAAGTTTGTTCCTTTCAGAGTGAACATCTTATTAACCATATGAAAACTTCATCCATCTTCGTACAGAATGCCAGATCCATCTTCCTCCAGTTAAAATAAATTAAGAGTTTTACACCTTATTAGGCAATGACTACAGCCCATGGCCAGCAGGAAGCAGTTACAGAAAAGAAATCGTCTCCCTTCAGCACCCCTTTTAAATTAAAGTTGTAAACTCTTCAAGGGTAAAATAAAATTAATAGATGGATCTGGAACCTGACTGGAAATCCACATGAGCGTCGGTGGCCGCAGGATGACTGCAGGAGGCCCCCGCCCCAGGATTCTGTTGTCATGAATGAAAACTTCTAAACTTTTAAAAACAGTCCTGGATGCTACACTAAAGATTGATAAATAATCAATCAAAACAACAAACAGCCATCCACCTCATAGCTCCAACAATAATTATGCCAAAGCTTAGCAAGTTAAACTTTGGCAAAGGGGGAAAATGATGTGGGCTGTGGTCACCCCTCGGGCTGAAGTATGGTTTGCTGGCCTGGTGGGGGAGCGGCCGCGGCAGGCCAAGCCACTGCCCCTATAATAGGGTGGCTGGTCGGACTCACCACCACCCCTGAAGGAAGCTCGGCATGGGCTCAGAGTGCCCTCGGGTCTCCCCTTCTCGGCAGCCATGCTTCCGCGGCCGCCCCTCCTCCCGGATGGCGCCACACGATGCCTGTGGGGCGGCACCCTTCTTCTTTCTCCCTGCGCAGGCGCAGGGCGGGAAATTCCAGTCTGCCCTTTTCCCCTCCCCCGACAGCAGCAACAGCCAGGCGTGGGCGGAAAAATCCAGTCTGCCCTTTTCCCTTCCCCCGACAGCAGCAACAGCCAGGCGTGGGCGGGAAACTCAAGTCTGCCCTCCACCCCAGCAACAGCAGCCACCAATCCCTAAACCCTGCCCCTTCCCCCAGCAACAGCGACAGCCAATCCCTAACCACCACCCCTCCCCCGTCCAGTACCGCCCACTGACCTTTCGCCAGCAACCAATCAGAACAGGGCGTGGCTTCGACCAATCAGCCTTCCCCAGCCCCTATAAAACTGTTGCCTCTCCCTCAATAAAGTGGACTTGCGTGTTTACCTTGTCTCCGCGGTAGTTCTTCTGCCGTGTGCCCTCCAGTCCTGAGAGCCCCCGACAAGGGCCTGGCCTCCCTTGTCCCCAGTTCGTCGCCTGCTTCTCTGGGTGACCCCTTTGTCGCCAGCTTCTCCGGGTGACCCCTTCGTCGCCGGCTTCACCGGGCGACCCCGTCAGCCGAACCGCGCAACCCCTTGTGAGACTGATCCCTCGTCTGCTGCCGGACCGACCCCTCGTCCCAAGTGGGACCGACCCCTCGTCCCAAGCGGGACCGACCCCTCGTCCGCAGCCAGACCCCACCTCTACCGACCGAGCAAGCCGCCGCAGTGGGCTATGGGTGGGAGGCTCTTTGTCTCTTCAGAGATAACCTAAACTATCTGTGACTTGTGGGTGTGGGATAATAAAAGGCTGTAGTCCTGCCCTTGGTGAGCAGGAAACAGTTTAACAATGCAAGGTGTATAAACTTTTAAGTATTCAGGGGAAATGCAAACCAAATATGCTAAAAGCTTATCAAATGCCTGAGGTCCATGCTAAAGCTTACCTAAGATGTGGAAATATATGCTAATTCAAGCCTATTGAGAACTGAAACAAAAGGACCATTTGGCCTTTCCTCTCTGTATAAAAGCGACTAAAAAATCTTGTTCAGGGCTCGGGATTGAAACAGAAAGTTCCTGAGTCCGGCCGGCCGTCAATAAACCATTTTTCCTTCTCAAAATCATTCCTGAGTTCTGGCCTCTCTATACGCAAATAATTGAACCTCTCTCAAATTCTACAATAGAGCCAGCAAAAAGAAAAATGCATGTGGCATAAGAATTCAGAAGTTGAGCAGGAGTCATTATTCAGTAAATGTATTTGCAATTAGAAGTGGTGAGAGACTGATGCAGATGTATTGTCAGGTTTCAGGTTCTCCTCACTCTTTCTGGTTTTCATTCAGCAATGCTTCCCAATCACTAGCCCTGCTGAACAATGGTGATCTGGACCTGAGCTCACCAGAAGGTGCAGAGGCAGCAGCCTTCCACTGGCTTCTTCACCAGTATCCCCTATGGCTCCGCTCTTGTAGTTGGAAGGTTCTATACCTTGTCTTTTTGCATTATTTCTGCATAATCAATAATATGTTTTGGCAAATTCCAGCTTTGCAAGTTTTGGCATGTTATTTAATCTTAGATTCAGTCATGCTTGGTCTTCACACAATTCAGGTAGACTTGCCATATATCATTTGGCCTGTTTTGTGTTTGTTTTTTTCCTAATTTCATGTCATACCAGTCTTAGTTAATTATTTACTATTTTTTTTCTTGTTAGTTTGTGGACCAGTTGCTCACTCTCATAATTATTTCTCTTATATTTTGCCAGTTGGCTTCTATCTTCAATGTTTGATCACACCAAAGAGATCATTGTTTTGATAAGCACTCCCATTTTCCAAACCCTTAAAAATAAATGTTTTATCTCATCTTCAGCAATTCATATTGTTTTGTATGTTGATATGCACAAAGAAAGAATAACTTTGAAAAATGTTTTTGACAGATCATCTCTGGGAATAGAGATCTGTACAAACCACACCATGATGGGCATTGTGATAAGTAATAACTTTAGAGGATAAAGACCCAAAAGCATTTTTTTTCCCATCAAAAGGAACCTCTAGTTTTTTGTTGTTTTAATTTTTTGCTTTTGCTTTTGTTTTTCAATAACACCTCTGAACCAAGTCTTTGGTAGAAAGGTTATATATCCAATCTGTCCCCTTCTCAGGGTAACAAGCCCCAATTCATTAGTGCTCGGCTTTCTCTCAAAACAATGACCTTGTAGGACATGGTCATAGAGTAGATAAATATCCTCATCTTTGAACTCTGACAGCAATCACTGATGGAGCTCACTTAGAGAGAAGAGAGGCAGGACCTTCAGGCAGGCAAACCAAACAGTGATTTGAGTGAGATTTCATACTGTCATTTGGCCCCCTCCCCCAAAGTCATGCTTCCTTCATCTAGGGGTTAATTTAAACCTCACCATCTTCTTTCCATTCCAAGCTCGAGGATACTTTGATTTTGTTTGTGCCTGGGATGTTTCTGACAATTTGTTTCCTCTGATTACAGTTGTCCAAAAATATTCAGCTAACTTGCTTAGACATGATGTTGTTAAAGATCTTTAAACACCTCCGTTCCAAACCCCATCATACCACAGACCCTTAAAATATGTCTCCAGGTTATATGCACTTGTGTATATGCATGTTTATGAGAGACCAAAAGTAAGAGTAAGAGTGAAAGAGAAAGAAAAATTGAGATTGACTGAAATTTCCACTCAATACCATTGAGACTATTGACCAAATCAATTAAGTGCTCCCATCTAAATTCAGGCACTGATATTGGAGTGTCACCTTCACACAAGTTCTCTAGCCTTAGATATTAAGGTAAACTTTTGGGTGCCAGAAACTGAAATGGGATATTGGTAGAGAATAAACTCTTAAATAAGAAAAGCTTATAGAGATGTTATGGTCAGAAATTACTTTTCTTACCTTGAACACTGTAAAGGTATTTGGTGTTAAGGTATAAATATATATATATTTTTTTGGTATAATCTATTCCTGAATAATATTCATGTGAACAAGGTGTCTATATAGAGAGAGCATAGTTGCAAGATATGACTTATACAGAGCTTGGAAATTAACTTGAGTATTATCAGTAATATTTAGTAATAAGTCAGCAGCAAAACAAAAGTCATGTTCATGATTCTCCAAAATATGGCTTGACCATATTCACTTCCATTCATGTAGGTAAACACAAGCCGAACAGAAAGGTCTCTGCTTTGCTCAACTGAAACAGGCTTGAATTTTGTATCCTTTCATCCAGTCCTGCCCTGTTTAGCCATTCTCCACATATTAGCCAGAGCTGGTTTACTAAAATGAATATATGATCCTATTATCCCATGTAAAAATCTTTGGTGGCTTTCTAGGTCCTTTACAATGTGGCCCATGCAGATATATCCAGTCTCCTTTCACCACTGTTTCAGCCACATTCTTTGTTTCAGTAATCCTGGATTTCCTTTCAGTCTCTCTGTCTTACACACATAAAAGGTCTGTGTCATGATCTCTCCTCCACCTGGAATTCTCTTCCCTATGTGTTTTCCTAGGTAACTCCCATTCAATCTTTTTGTTCCACATACCCATATGACCACCAATATGTGTTCCTCTGGACTCTGTTCAGAGAGGACTCATAAGTAAAGACCTGGAAATAACTATTGGCATTGGTTTTCCTTAAATCTAGAGCTGTAGCTTGTTTAGAAAGTTCAAAGTATTCTCTCAGTTCTTGTGTATATTGGCTTAGTAGATCCTTATATCCCAAGATTAAAATGTGGGCATTTCCCGAGGATAGTTAGAATAATACAAGTAACTCCTGGATATTTCATCAATTTCTTTTTTGCTTTTTAGTAAATTAAAAAAAAAATCATATTTGTCTAGACTAAAATATTCTCATATATATGATAATGGTTGCATGATGCATGGGAACCTTGTTGAATTTTAGTTTATTTTTCAGAGATTTTGAAAACTTAAGACTGAGAAAGAGCCATTTGAATTGTCTTTTAGAACATTACTATCACTAGATTTCCGTATTTTAATATAAATCATTGACAGTAAAAATATTTTGATGAACTAAGGGTAAAAGTAAAGTTAAAATATCATATATGATATGCTGCAAGTGAAGAGTGAAGGTCATACTTTCCCTAATATATTTTTAGAGCACAGAAAAAGCCCTTCCACTTGAAATGTCTAATCAATATTAAGAGAATACCTGAATAAATTGATTCCAAAAGGGAAGAGACTGATATAGTATAGAATAGAGGGTTTTTGCATGAGATATTATATTGCATGATAATAAATGGAGAATCGGCTTCTTTTAGATTTGGGGGCAGGATTCAAAGAAATGTACACCTCCAGTCTAACGGTTTGCCTTTGTTGATTTTTTTCCCTAGGCCTTGACTTGGAACTTATCCTTCTTGTTACACATTAACCTATAAATTATAGTTATCATGACATAAAATTTAAGAAAGTCCCCTCTGGACAAAATATGAGGGGGATCTAAATGACCTTATGACATTAATCATAAAATTGTGAAATACAGATTTCATTTTCTCTTGATTCTCTCAAAATACTTCTCTAGCTATTAAAATGTTATTTTTTCTATTCACTCAGTCATACATTTAAATAATATATTATGCAAGCCTTTTTTTTCTTATTCCATTTATGTAACATTCCTTATTTATCTCTAGCAAAATGGATTTTAAGTTTTCATCTGTAAAATTCCCTCCAACTCTCCTCTCTACATTCCTCATTCCCCATCGTCAGTCTTATTTCTTATCCTTAGGTTTGCATTGCCAAAGCTGATATATGCGTTGTTTCATAAATATTTTTTGAAGTATTCTGTGCTATCTATAGATTGAGTCTAACACTTAAGCCATTATTATTTTTTGTTCTTTATTTTTAAATAATTTTTAGATTACATGAATGTTGCATCAAAAATACAGAAGAGGGGAGCAGATGTAGCTCAAGTGGTTGAACACCTGCTTTCCATGTACATCCTGGGTTAAATCCCATAAAAAAGTAAAAAGTAAAAGAAATGAGATTCTGACCCTTGCATATATAAAACTCATCACTTAACCCCATCATATGGGAAACTGCTGTACCTCATGTATGTACAGAGAAATAAAGGTGAAAAAGCAAAATAAAAGAAAATATAGAAAATATAGTCCATTCCCATATTCCCCACCACCACCTTCTCCCCGCCCACACTTATACCCATTAACAACATCTTTCATTAGTGTGGTTATTTGCTATAATTGCTGAGTGCCTTTTGAAGCATTGCTACTAACCATGGTCTATAGTTTGCATTATGGTTTACATTGCACAGTTTTACAGGTTTTGACAAAATATACAGTGGCCTTTGTCCGTCATTGCAGTATCATTCAGAACAATTCCAATGTCCCCCAAATGCCCTCTCCCTCCCCTCAGAACCTCTGGTGACCACAGTCTTTATATTAGTTCTTTATAAAAGTTCTTCCATTAGTAGAATAATAAGTCTACTTTGGTCCATAGTTACATCCCTCCCTAATGTTTGTTCAGTCTTCAATCCTGAGGATTTGGGGATGGTGGTGCCCATCATGCTTGAGATTGAGAGAGGGCTTAGATATTATGGGCAAGAAAGACTGATCTCATTATTACTTTTTAGAAAGAGCTAAATCTTCTCTTTGGATACATTTTCTTCTCTGGGGTTCTAATTAGAAAATCATTGTGACATTTGGAGGAAAAATTTTCTAAAGCCCAGGTAAAATCATTCCTTTTTCTTACATTTCATTACTTTGCATTAAAATTATGATATATTTTAATTTGCTTCCTGTTTGGACCAGATAGTTTGCCTTTTATAAGCAATTTCCTCAAGTATATTTTGGAATGTTCACAGCATACCACATTTCATCTCCTAATAGCTTCCACTCTCTTTTGCCCTTATTGAGCTTGCTCTTTCAGTGAATGCATATTCACCTTTTGTGTGTATGTGTGCTTTAGTTTTTATTTTTTTATTGAAGTATATCATTCATACATGAACACGCATAAACAATTAGAATATAGTAAAGATTGTGAACTTACAAAATACACATACAAAACATCACACAGGGGTCTCATATATCACCCCTCCACCAACTTTTTGCATTAGCGTGACACATTTGTTACAAACTATGCAAGAGCATCGTCAAAGTATTACTACCAACTATAGTCCCTCTCTTACATTTGGTGTATTTTTCCCCCAACCCGTACTATTTTTTTAATATATATTTTTGTTATAGATATTGTGAACTTGCAAAACAATCATGCAGATATACAGATTACCCATACAACTCCACACCCTGGTGGAATATTTGTTACAGATTATAAGACAATATCATCAAACTATTACCACTATTAATGGTCCATAGCATACATTTGGCTCACTTTCACCTTTTAATTTAACTTTTGAGTATGTTACCTTTTACTTTATAAGAGAATCTTGGGAAGGACAAGAGATTAGAGTTATCTCCAGCAATAGGATGGATTAAGGAGAAATAAAGCCTTGTATATAGAACATTTTCTTGATTTGAGAATCTCTATAACTTCATTTTAAAAAAATCTTTTAGTGTTCTAGTACTTGGAGTTACAATGTTTTATTTAATCAATATAATAATTTGGACTAGATTGTTTCTAATGTGTTCCTTATTAAAACAATGTTGCAATTTTTCTAGTTCACAGAAAGATATTCTTGCATTTGTACTACTAACCACAGTTCTCATTCACCTCTGGGTTCGCAGTTATTCAATCCCTAGATTATTCTCTAGCTTTCTTTCAATTGACATTTACATTCTTAGACTACCCATTTTAGCTACAATCCTATTTATAAATAAACTGCATTAGTTCGACTTATTATAATGTGTTATTGTTAACTATTGAAAAGTGGTAAGAATGTGGAGAGGCATGGGAAAAATACAATTAATGTAAGCTATAGACTATAGTCAACAGCCATACTATAATATTCTTGTATCAATTCCAAGGATGTAATGTGTTAATAATAGGGGGTTTTGGAAAGAATATACCAAATGTATGCTATAGACCATAAATAGTGATGATATTATCTCACAATTTGTAACAATATTCCACAACAATGTAGTGTGTTGGTAGAGGGGATGTTGTATGGGAATTCCACACACATGCATGATTGTTTTGTAAATTCATAACTTCTCTAATAAAAATATAATTAAAAAAAGAATATCATGCGAGCAGATTTGGCTCAAGCAGTCGCGTGCCTGCTTCCCCCATGGGAGATTCTGAGTTCAATTTCCGGTGCCTCCTAAAACCAAAACGCAGACAACAAGCAAACAATAAAAAAACCAACTCAGGGGAGTGTATGTGTCTCAGTCTTTGGGTGCCATTTTCCCACATAAAAGGTCTCAGGCTTAATCTTTTGCCCAAGTACATCAACAACAACAACAACAACAACTACAACAACAACAAAAGAACACCAGAATATCACAATACTTTCTTATTGCTCATTTTCCCCCACTTACTGTACTGTTTATATGATGATGTGAAAGTTCAGGATCCAATATTATGCATGTCTTAAATTTATACAGATTTTTATTCCTATGAGACTAAGTGGAAGGAGGCCACAAACATTTCTTCTTGAACCATACCTTTTCCTCCACTGGCTCAAGAATCCTACTTTCTAGGACCTTGACTATTTTGTGGCCATCAGCCACACACTGTAAGAAGTCATCCATCTTTATCCACTCATAAATCATCAAGATGTGACTGACAGATTTCCCCAGTGTCTGACCCTCCTGGGGTCCCTGCCCAGCCTGATAAGAGGCTGCCATTCTGCAAGGGCCAGAAAATCTTCTATTCTTATTATCTTCACCGTAAGAACACCTTCTATGGATTGGCCCTACTCCTTTGTTATCTGAACTCAATTCTTTATTTATTCCCCTTCCCTATATCTTTACTTTCCATGTGGTGCTGAGAATTGCCTTCAAAAAATACAGGCTCAAGTTTCAAGGCTCTTAAATCTAGCCTTCCAACATTTCATTGTCCTAGTACTGACAATGACCCAGTGGTTCAAATGTCTTACAAAAAATGTTGGCGGATCAAGTTCTCTTGACTCTCCTCTCTTCAACCATAGTCTATAGTTTGAAAAGCAAGAAGTTCTATATGGGTGTTTAAAAGACCTTCAGAAGGTAAGGAAGTTGAAGGTTCTTCTCTCCAACAGGGACTTATGAGGGAAGGTATGGTTAATTTAAAATTCTAAAACTATAACAGCAATAGATACTGTGTTGGGCACTGAAGATAAAGTGGCAAAGACAACAGGCATGATCCCTGGCTGTTCAAAAGGGAGATGTTAAACAAATAGTTTTATTACATGTGTCAAGATTTGTGATGGTATAAGTGCACTTATCTATGCCCATGATCATTCATTCTTTCATCAAGGAGAAACAAATTTAGCATCTACTGTTATGTTATTTGATATGACAATCTACTGGGGATTCAGAGATAAATCGATGCAGTATTTTTCCATAGTAATGCATAATTGATTGGGGAAGACAAGACATAAAGATGCAAGTAAAATAGTGCTGAGAGGGAAGTGGACTAGGCCCAGCAGTTAGGGCGTCAGTCTACCACATGGGAGGTCCGTGGCTCAAACCCCGGGCCTCCTTGACCTGTGTGAAGCTGGCCCATGTGCAGTGCTGATGCATACAAGGAGTGCTGTGCCAGGCAGGGGTGTACCCCGCGTAGGGGAGCCCCAAGCTCAAGGAGTGCGCCCCATAAGGAGAGCCGTCCAGCGCCAAAGAAAGTGCAGCCTGCCTAAGAATGGCGCTGTGCACACAGAGAAATGACACAACAAGATGACGCAGCAGGGAAACGGACTTTGGCCCAGTGGTTAGGGCATCCGTCTACCACATGGGAGGTCCACAGTTCAAATCCCGGGCCTCCTTGACCCCTGTGGAGCTGGCCCATGCGCAGTGCAGATGCGCGCAAGGAGTGCCGCGCCACCCAGGGGTGTCCCCCGCGTAGGGGAGCCCCACGCGCAAGGAGTGCGCCCGGTAAGGAGAGCCGCCCAGCGCGAAAGAAAGTGCAGCCTACCGAGGAATGGCGCCGCCCACACTTCCTGTGCCGCTGACGACAACAGAAGATGACAAAGAAACAAGACGCAGCAAATAGACACAGAGAACAGACAACTGGGGGAAGGGAGGGGAATTAAATAAATAAAAATAAATCTAAAAAAAAAAAAAAGATGACGCAGCAAAAAGAAACACAGATTCCTGTGCCACTGACAACAACAGAAGCAGACAAAGAAGACACAGTAACTAGACACCGGAAACAGACAACCAGGGTGGGGGCGAAGTGGAGAGAAATAAATAAATAAATAAATCTTTAAAAAGATTAATATATTGAGTCATCCGTTCTGAGGACTTGGGGTTGAGGTTGCAGGAGTAGGCAAGGATAGGAAAACAGAAAGCATTCTAGAAGATGTTTATAATTCAGCCTTGGTCCTCTAGTTAATGTTAAACCACTTATTTACAGTTTCATATGTAAATAGAGGAGAAATACTAAAAATATGTTTCAGAAAGATCCCTCATGCAACAGTGTGGATGATGCTTTGAATCAAGAAAATAATCAAAATACTGCTATCTTATTGCAGACAAGGAAGAAGTACTTCATTAATTCTTACAAAAACATGATGATGTGATGATGGCATATTTCCCAGAAAGAGACAGATAGGTAAAAGAGGAAGAGGGAATCATAGTATCTTTCACTGAGCCCACACTTGATTACTTGAGTAAATCTCTACTGCCCTTGATTGATTTGTGTATTGCTAACTGTATTTCTTTGGTTTTTAACTGTAAACCAGAGGGTTGAGGACAGGGGTCAAGAAGAGAAAGAGATTGGCCATGGTGATATGGAGAAGGGGAGATGTGAATGTACCAAACCGATGAATTAAGGCCAGCACAAGGAAACTGACTTTGGCCCAGTGGTTAGGGCGTCCGTCTACCACATGGGAGGTCCGCGGTTCAAACCCCAGGCCTCCTTGACCCATGTGCTGCCCGCCCATGTGCAGTGCTGATGCGTGCAGGGAGTGCCCTGCCACGCAGGGGTGTCCCCCGTGTAGGGAAACCCCATGCGCAAGGAGTGCGCCTGGTAAGGAGAGCCGCCCAGCGCAAAAGAAAGTGCAGCCTGCCAAAGAATGGCGCCGCCCACACTTTCCGTGCCGCTGACGACAACAGAAGCCGACAAAGAAACAAGATGCAGCAAAAAGACACAGAAAACAGACAACCGGGGGAGGGGAGGGGAATTAAATAAATTAAAAAATAAATCTTTAAAAAAAAAGGCCAGCACAATGAGTGGCACATAAAAGATAAAGACAGTTAAGATGTGAGAAACACAAGTATTAAGAGCCTTGAGCTGACTCTCCCTGGAAGCAATACCCAACACTATTTTCAAGATCAGAATGTATGAAATGACAATGAACAAAGAGTCAACTCCAAAGGAGCTGAGCACAAGAGAAAGTCCGTAGATGATATTGACTCTGACAGGGCCACAAACCAACTTCATACATCAGGGTGGTAGCAGTAACAATGGGACAGGATGACATCCTTGCAGAAATGTAATTGTTTGAGCAGGATTGGCAATGGAACCATCAACACTGTACCTCTAATCAAAGCTGCAAGTCCAATTGCAATGATCCGAGAGGGTTTAAGACCATAGTGTAGAGTAGTGGATTGCGAATAGCAACAAAGCGGTGAAAGGCCATAGCCAGCAGTATGGCTGATTCCATGGAAGAAAACATATGGATGAAGAACATCTGTGCCAGGCAAGAGTGGAACTCAATCTCCCGGCGATTCAGAAGGAAGACATTGAGCACTGTGGGTAGAGTTGATAAAGACAAACCCACATCTCTAGCTGCCAGCATAGATAGGAAGATATATTGAGGTTTATGAAGGCTAGGGTTTGTTTGGATAACAAAGAGGATTGTGCAGTTCCCTAGGAGGGCAATTAGGTACATGACACACAGTGGGATGGAGATCCATATGTGCACAGCCTCCAGGCCAGGGATGCCTGTTAGAAGAAGTGTGGGTGGCTGAAACCAGCTACTGTTTAAAAAACCCATGAGGAGATTTTTGTGGCCCAGGCCAAATCAGCTTCCAGATGTTCCTATTGAAAGAAAAATATCACAGATTTTATAACAGGGGGAAATAATGCATATGACTCCTCTGGAGCCCTAATTCTAGACATCTTGATATCAAAGAATCAATCCTTTCATATTACCTCCCAACGTTACCTAAATGTGTTTCCTTTACGTAAGTTGATATTAAATGACTTTAAAATTTAGACTGCATCTTTCACATCTCTCAGTAAGGATAGACTGACACTGTTTGGACATAGAATGCACAGAGTAAATTTTGTTAAAACAAATAAATTACTAGTTCATGAATTCCTACTGCAGCATGGCAGTGATTTAGACTCCATTTAAACTCCAATGAAAGAATATATTTGGGCGTCATCTTCTCCGGTGAAGCTAATTTGAAACTGAACAGCAGATGCCACTAAACTTGAAAGAAGAAGAAGTGCTCCATCAGGTACCGAATATTAATCAGTCTGCTTGATTGCCAGTTATCCTTGTGTGGTATTTATATTTATCTATCTGTTGGATTACTCATCCAAACAAAACAGATGTTCCAGAATATTCCTGGAAGTTCAAAAGAAATTTATTTACTCTGGTTAACTATGGATGAAATCCAATCTCTCAAAAATCCAATGTCACTTTTCAGCCTCCTAAGGAATTCAGTCTTTTATTATTATTATTATTATTATTATTACTATTTTAATACATGATTTCTCCAGTCTTTCTGCCCTCAGAATCCAAAATAATACCTTGGTCTCTTGCAACTATGAATCCCCAGCAGTTAAGCTTAAAGACCTGTAATCTTTTCTTGGTTCTTCAAATGGGCATTTGTGTTCTCATATTTTTCCAAAGCTCTTTGTGTTCTCATATTTTTCCAATGTTCTTTTTTCTTCCATATTTAAGAACACTGAATGTCCATGAAGTTTCATTTTACATGCCTAAGTAAAACTTCAGGTAAGCAATTCCTAAAGATGGTGTCCTATCTCTATTCTTTTAATGACAGTAAATTCAGCAGTTATTTTTATGTACTATTTCCTCACCTTGGAACCAGCACCTCCCTGCACAGATTAACAAGTAAATTCATCAACACAGGTCTTCTCTGTCAGTCTCAACCTCCTTGGCATAGACAGAAAATGGATGGTTTCTTTTGAGATATTAGAAACCTCTAAAGAGATGACATCCAGAGATATTTATTACCATAAATAAAGACTTTTAGGGGAAATGGCCTGAGGGCCGTTATCAAAATATTCCCATAAGATAGCCTCAATATGCTTCACATGAGATACCAGAAAAACAAATTACTTGAAACCAAGGTCATGCAAAAGTGTCTTTCTTGGAAAACCAGAGCCCTTATATTTAATCACACATTCATGCATGAAACCAGTTGAATCTCTACTGTATCCTACAATCATTTTATGAGCTATTATTTAGAAATGATTGTCATAAGTGAACTTAACCTTTCAATATAAAACTTGGTTTGTATTATTTTGAAGTAAATTATTTTGAAATGTAATTCTCCATTTTCTTTTTGAGAAGATGAGGATTGGAAACTACCTCTTTCATTACCATTTCTATCAATGCTCATTTTCACATTGTTTTACAATAACGCAACCCTCTAGATTTTGGGGGAGGTATTGGACCATTTATTTTAGTTTGCTTGATTTGGTGTGGCCTCTTTAAATGTTTTTAATTAGACCCATTTCCTCAAAAATCACTGGTTATATTTAGAAAAGCATGGAAAAAAACAATCTAGATAGATAGATAGATAGATAGATAGATAGATAGATAGATAGATAGATAGATATACACAAAGAACCAGAATGATGTCAATTTGTGTTTTGAAAATTATGAGTGTAGACATATGTCACCTACTCATTCCAACTCAAAAAGTTCATCTCATGATTCTTCCCTTTAATATTTGTAATTCACTCTTCTGTCAGTTAAATAACCAGCACTAATTAGCTTTGATAATCTTCCTTTTCTGTTCAATCAGCTGCATGTAAGCAATCTTGCATTGCCACTATTCTCTCCCTGGTATAGATTCCCTCTGACATCTGCATAGGGCTCCCCCACCTGTGGGTGATTCCTCACCATACTTGAGTTATTGAACTGCTTATTATGTGGCCCTCTCCCATGGAGGAACACCCTTTCACCCTCACAGCTTCTGATAACTCACCTTTGGGAACACCCCCCATGTTTGTGTGCTGCCCTCACTCTGTTCCGATTCTGGCTTTCTGCACTAGAACTCCCCTCAATTAAGACCATATTTAGAATCCAACTCTCCATGACAAGTTCCCATACTCAGGTCCATTACCACATGGGCATCTGTGTAATGTGTTGCTATACCGGACGTTATTGGAAGCACTTAGGGCATAACAGAAATTTCCAGCAAATGATCCCTTTACCACTTGCACAGAATAGAGATACCAGAAAGGGCAAATAATCTCTTCATGACTTACTCAGCACAAAGGGTCCAATTTTTTGTATTGGACAGGGAAAGAGTTTCCATCACAGGTGGTTGCCTGGGCTGGCAAAACCTGCCCCAATTCAGGGTCTGTAGATGGCAGGTCTGAATGCCCCAATTTGTACTGGAGAAGAGATCAATCTATACTGTTTTGAGTATGGTTTTTATCTACCTGGTGGAGGAGGTGTGGGTGGGTGTGTTAGTTACCTAGGCTGCTGAAACAATACCTTAACATGGGTCTTATTAAACAATGGGAATTTAGTTGCTCATTGTTTTGAGGCCAGAAAATGTACAAATGAAGACCTCATCAAGGCGATACTTTCTCCCTGAGAACTGTGGCATTCTGGGACAGGCTACCAATAGTCCTTGGTTTCTCTGTCAGATGGTGGCATCTCTTGGTTTCTTCATTCTCTTTTGGGTTCCATTTAGCTTCTTGCTTCCTATGGCTTTTTTTTTTTTTTCCCTCTCTCTCTCTCCCTCCCTATTGTGCTCTCTCTCTGTCTGAAATTCATTCTTACTAATATAGGACTCCAGTAATAGGATTAAGATTCACCCTGACTGAGGTGGGACACATCTTAGCTAAAGGAGCCTCATCAAAAGGTCCTACTTACAATGGGTCCACATCCACAGGAAGAAATTAAATTTAAGAACATGTTTTTTTCTTGGGTATATAGAGCTTCAAACCACCAAAGGGGAATAGGGGCCTTGCCACTGAGAATTCCTGTTCTGGTAAGCACCTGGGGCTGCTTGTTCCCAGGTCCCAGATTTAAAATCTGCCAGACCTTTTTTTTTTTAGACTTAACATTTTCCCCAGTTAAGACTGGGGAAGACTGGAGCTTGGCCACTTGGCATGTATTTGTGAGTTTCCCAGAGAAGGAGGTGGCGGGAGGTGGGTACTGGCCCTTTAACAAGTGTCTATGGTTTCCCTAACGGCATCCTCCTCTGTCTGTCTTTTTCTGATATCCCATGCTGGGATACCCTTCACATGGACATGTCTCCTCACAAATGTCAGAGTTAAAAAGTCTGAGCCTTCATATATCTTTAGTAATAAAATTTATCATGTTTCTTTTTTGTAATTGTGGCTTCTAGGGTTTTATCATGAAGTGGAAGGGATTTCAAATAGTTGTAAAACTTCTCCATTATAGTACTCTATTCTTACAGTTAATATTTTGTGTTCAGAGCATTTATTTTTTTAAAAAATTTAAATTTAAGTGCCTTTTTTAAAAAAGATACACACATCAAAAAAATGTTACATTAAAAGATATAAGAGGTTCCCATATACCCCACACCCCACCCCACCCCACTCTTCCCATACCAACAACCTCTTTCATCATTGTGGCACATTCATTGAATTTGGTGAATACATTTCAGAGCACTGCTGTACCACATGGATTATAGTTTACTTTGTAGGTTACATTCTCCCCCAGTCCTTTCAGTGGGTTATGGCAGGATATACAATGTCCAGCATTTGTCCCTGCAATATCATTTAGGACAACTCCAAGTTCCAAAAATGCTCCACATCACATCTCTTCTTCCCTCTCCCTGCCCTCAGCAACTAACATGACCACTGTCTCCACATCAATGATACAATTTCTTCAATTGCTAGAGTCACAGTCATTATATAGTAGAATGCCAGTAAGCCCATTTTAATCCTATTTTATCCCTCCATCCTGTGAACACTGGGATGGCGATGTCCACTCTACTTCTAAATCAAGAGGGGACTTAGATCCCATATGGTTGATGGATGTGATTCCTCTGCTTGCAGTTGTAGGCACCCTTGGTTCCCTGGTGTGGTGACTAACCATCTTCACCTCCCTGTTAGGTGAACTGGGTAAGTCCAATTAACCAGAGATTAGGAAGTGCAACACTGCTTTGGCTCAGAGCCCATGGTCAGTCCAGACATTCAAGTCTCTGGCACATTGCCAGTCTAGACATTCATGTGTCCTGTGTATACACCTACCCCAGCATCAACCACGGTTTCACTAAAAGTGACAGAAGAGACATGTGTAGAAAGGTCACATCTGAGGCCAACTCTATCACTCTCAGGAACACAAATTACAAAGTAGGACCCTCTGACAAGGCACTGAACTCCAGAGCAATCACTAGCTGGTGGTGCAATTAGAAAAAAACCTTGAATAAAAGGGGGATAATGGTAAAGTCAAATAAATTTATATGGCTAAGACTCTTCAAAAGAGAGTTGGGATGTCATCATGGGGTTGTGCTTATGCACATCTCAGCAACATCCAAAAGACTGCCAAAGTAGATACAACCCCAGGTATCCCTATGGGCTATGGAGACACACAGGTTCTATGGTCGTGACAGATGGCTATGTGCCTGAAATATGAACTAGGCCTAGAGCTGCAAGGTGCCTAAGAGCTACCCCCTGAGAGCCTCCATTTTGCTCAAATGTGGCCACTCTCTAAGCCAAACTCAGCATATACATGTATTACCTTCTCCCCAGCAAGTGACCTGACTCCTGAGGGTAAACCTCCCTGGCACTGAGGGATTACTATCAATCAGAACATTTGCAACAAATCAATCAATGATATCTGTATGTCAAGTACTGTTAAAAGTTTTTGAGTTTACCTTCTTATTAAAATATAGTGGGAGACACTGTCTAAACAAATAGACCACTAACTAAAAGACAATAACTCTTTTTTTTTAAAATTATTTATTTCTAAAAATTACATTAAAAAAATATGAAGTCCCATTCAACCCCACCGCCCCCACCCCCCACTCCCCCCACAGCAACACTCTCTCCCATCATCATGACATATCCATTGCACCTGGTAAGTACATCTCTGAGCATCACTGCACCCCATAGTCAATGGCCCGCATCATAGCCCACACTCTCCCACGTTCCATCCAGTGAGCCCTGGGGGGATCTACAATGTCCCGTAATTGTCCATGAAGCACCACCCAGGACAACTCCACGTCCTGAAAATGCCTCCACATCTCATCTCTTCCTCCCATTCCCCAAACCCAGCAGCCACCATGGCTACCCTTCCCACACCCATTCCACATTTTCTCTGTGGACATTGGATTGGTTGTGTCCATTGCACATCTATGTCAAGTGGGGCTTAGATTCCACATGGATACTGGATGCACTCCTCCTGCTTTCAGTTGTAGACACTCTAGGCTCCATGGTGTGGTGGTTGACCTTCTTCAACTCCATGTTAGCTGAGTGGGGTAAGTCCAATAAATCAAAGTGTAGGAGCTGAAGTCTGTTGAGGCTCTGGGCCTGGGTGTCATATTATCAGTCCAGAGATTCAAATCCCCTAAATATATCTTAAACCCCAGCACCAACTACAATTCCAATAAAGTAGCATGCAAGTCTTGTGAAAAGAGATCCCCTCTGAGTCCAATTCTATCACGCAGAAACACCAGCTCCAAAGAAGGGCCATCTAACATGGCAGTGAACCCCATCTGCCATGACCATAGAACCCGTGGGTCTCTTTATCCCTCAAAAGAACCAATACCTGGGGTTGTATCTACTTTATCTGTCTCTTAGACTCTGCTCAGTTGTGCATAAGGGCATTCCTTCTGACAACCTCCAGACTCTTTTTTAGAGACTCATAGCCTGATAATCTCTTTTCTCCTTTCCATTTCCCCCTTACATTAGGTCAAACAGCATTTTGAAGTCATGTTATTATATGTAGACAGGGATATTCTGCTGATCTGTATTGAACCTTTAATTCAAGGTCATTTTCTAGTTGCAAGGACAATAACTCTTATTTACAGGGTTCTTCCAAGATTTAAGTGCATATTTTTAAAAAACCAATGGAATTGTGGCATGATAAGAGACAAACTGACCCTGGATCTACAGACACATAAAAAATTTTAGAGTCACTGATTTAATAAAAGAAATCATTCAGGTCTCAGGAGCAGAATAATGCCCAAAGTGGATCTTGTAGCTTTACCACTCCAAGAGGAAAGAAACAGCCACAGAAATTCAGGAGAGATTTTTGAAAATACAGAGGGACAAGGCTTGTTAATATGCTCTAGGGATAAGTGTTTCTGTATGACTTACATGATTCAGAATTATCTATGCTCCTTGTTTAAGAATCACAATAAAGCAATCTATTAAAATATTCTATATATTTGGGTATCATGCTATTTAAAATGAACTTTAAAATATGCATCATATATGTCAAGAATAAATTGGGTAAATGTATTCCAGCAAAGGAACTAGTGATATAAAAATGGAGTCAGGAAAGTATAACTGTGATTGGAGATTACAAGGCAAAATAGTACAGAAAATTTCAGTATCATAATATAATTTAAGGATGGAAAAATGTTGGACTTAAATGATTGAATTGAATGAAACCATTTTCTTGCAATTTCTTGTAATTAATCAAGAAATACAAGTTTTTGGAATTAGGGTACAATGTAAAACATGACTATGTGGACTCTATGAAGTCAGATGGTCAGGAATCAAATCTCTGTCCCACTACCTCTAATTATAAAATCTTAAGGAAGTTATTTTATTTACATGACTATTTTTAAAAACAGTGCCCAGAACATAGTAAAGTGTACAATAAATGTTAGTAATTACTTATGGGGATCATGACAAAGACTGTTTTCCTCCCCTGCCCTGACTATCATGAAACTAATCTAGCAGCTATGGAACTGAAGAGAAAGACTACTGGGACTGCAAAGGGATTGAAAAAACAAACAAACAAACAAAACACTTCAGACTGTAACTATTTTAAATATCAAAGTTGACCCTGATCATCCCTTGTCCTGTCCATCTCACCCAGGCTACCAGGCATTTGAGAGGGTAGTTCCTAAATGGGTAGTTCCTTTTCTCTTTCCTCTTCTCTCCCAGCGTTTACAGTGTCCACACAGCCAAACTATCACAAAGGAAATCATTCAGAACAAAGAGGTCCTAATCACTAACTCATTTAATCCCTTCCCCATCCCAGTAATCACTAGCCCTTACTATCTCCTGGCGTTTTCCCTCCAACCCACTTCCAGCACTTAAGAAGCTGGCTGTCCTTTGTTTCAGGCAGCTGAGTTCTATTTTCCCTCTTCTGCTGTAACAGTCCCAGAATAAAGTTATCCTTGCATGTTTAACATTGTACAGTGCAGTTTTTTTCTTTGACAATAATAATAAAACTTATTTTTCATATTTGCAGACAGAGTTGGGAATCGATATAAATGTAGTATAGTGGAATAAAGCTTAACTTGTGTCAAAGGTATCGCATTAGGATTATTTTTTATAAGTAGAGGCTGCCAAAATTGGGCAGTATTACCACAAGGAAAGAGTTCATTAAATTATGATATATTACCCTGCCAGAAAATAAAGCTTTATAAAGATTAGGAACTACTGCAGATTAATTATTACATAAGGAAACAGTCAGGTAATATAATTAATTGGGCGAATTTCTTTGAACTAACAAGATATTTTGCCTTTTGAATATTCTTGAGTTTTCTTTCACTAGAGTCCTACTGCTGTTAAGTACTTCTGCCAGAGGATACTAATAAAAACAAGGGTAAGAAAGAAGGCAGTTTGGATACAGAGGAAATCCCTTCCAGATACAAAGCAGGAGCATGAAACTTTCAGCAGAGGCAGAGACTGATGGAAAAGGAGACTAGGGAAGATATACTCCTTAAGGAATCAGTTTCTCCTGCACAATTTCTGGGCCTCTTTCAAAGACTCAGGGTACA